>NC_134485.1:369810176-369957676 GCF_040206685.1 Ascaphus truei
AGTTTATTTGTAGAGATGAAAATATACACAATAGTGATAGCACTTAAAGAATTATGTTCGACATGTGGTTTGTTTTGCGGTATATTTATCGGGTGTATATATATATATATATGTTGGATTCCGTCTGTTTGTTTTTATGTCCGAAGCATCAAAATCTCAGAAACGGCACCACAGAGCACAACAAAACTTTCCCTGGACATTCTGCTGCGGATTTAGCAGCGAGGGGACATGCCACAGCAGTGCGGGGAGATGTGCCACCAGCGGGGGAGGAGGGGGGGAAGGAGGGGCCAGGCTCATGTCCCGGCAGCGGGGGGAAGACACACACAGGAACACCGACAGAGACAAATCTCACCCCGCACTATATCCAGGAGCGAGAGGGGGGCCGGGGAGATATGCTGCCGGGGGGAGGGGAGAAAGGGGGACGCCGGGGAGATGTTCCGCCAGCATATACATATATCATCAATGCAATCTGCACACGGACAAGTGTTTAGCTAAACTGCAGATCGATCTGTTCTCCTGTAATCAATCGCTTGTTCGGGGTCATTTAATTCAGTTCTTGCACAGCATTTTGGGCATTGTAGTTCCTATAATATGATTGACTGGGCAGTTACTAGATACAATTGGTTCACTGCTAGAGAGAGGGCGGGGCTCAAGAGCCAGAGCCTATCAGAAGGGGAAGGGGACTGTCACTTTGGAAATGCTTCCTACATTAGAAACATTAAAAATGTCTTGAAAACATTTTAATTTTTTAAATGCTACAAGTATTTTCTCATACTGTAGTACAGAACTGATTATTAAAAATAAAAAAAAACACGCAGGATATTGCTTGAACTGCTACTTTACAGGAGCAATCCAAACAATTCTAAAAAAAAAAAAAAATGTTTTCCTTTTTTATGGGGTTCAGCTCCGAAGACCCACTGCTTCAATTTAGAAGGGGGTGGGAGGGGGTGGGGGAAGGTTTTGGGAGGAATAAAAAATGTTAAATAAAAGAAGAGCATGGATTGCCGCTTTAAGAATCACTTTCTCCACCTACTATAGGTTGCCCAATTTTTAACCTCTCTTTTATTGTAGTGAACAGTACTTAATTTTTATATTAATGGATATCAAGGAAACCTGATGGCTGCCAGCTAAAGAAAGACAAATCTTGGAACGGAAGCAGAAGTATAACAATAGTTGCCTATTATGCACATTGAGGGAATTTTGCATAAAGGAATCATTCTAACAGCCGAAAAGATCATCAAAATCTAAGAATTGGGAACACAAAACTGCAATTTGAATAAGCGGAACACATTCAGAAATGGCACATACATCACACAGTAAGTCAGTGGTTTCCAACCTTTTTTTAGTTAAGGAACCCTAAGTGGAATTCTGAGGAGCCCCCAACCCTCTCTAATAGTGCATCTTAGATCAGATACATTGTAAATTCTTCTGTATTTGATACAATTTTCAAATGACCAGAAAATTGCAGGGAACCCTTTAGGGATGCCTGGGGAACCCTGGTTGAATAACACTGTAGTAAGTAGTCAAATAAGATAGTGTATAATACATTAATTTGTTTTCAGCTATTCCACAGCAAACTTATGAAGAAATATATTAAAGTAAACTATATGAGTCTGTAAAAAATGACTAATAACGTAAAAAGGTTCTGTATTTCTTACCTTTCTTCTCAGGACGTCTCGTTACGGCTGCACAAACACTTTTGCACATTATGGAAAATAAATGCACAGCATGCATTAAAGTAATATTAAAAATGAGAAGTACTGCATGTACTAATATGCCAAAGCGAGAAGCATTGACAGTCATCATTAGATTTTATTTAAGAGAACCTGACAGAATTGTTTCTCACACCTCCTTAACAGCATGCTGTACTGACTGGCTTCTTATGACTGTCATTAACATATAGAACATGCAACTAGGAAGTGCTGTGCTTAACAACAAGTGTAAACACGACTCAATGATAGAGTACATTAGGTACAGTGTTCTTTAGCTAGCTGAAAATAATAGCTGTACCGTGTCTAATTTCACGAAAGACTAATCTTGTTAAACATTGAGAACATTTAAAAATTGTTTATGTTCACACTAAAAGAACAAAAAACAGTGCTTTTTTTTTTAAAGCTAAAGATTTTCTATTTTGTTGTTGTAACCTAATGAAATTATAGAAACGTGGAAGTAAAATATATAAATATACTGATTGCATACTGTAATAAACACTTTAAAAAGGAGACTAATGAAATGAGAATGATGTACCATACTGAAAGCCAACAGTAGAGGGACATTTTCATATAGATTGTAAACTCTCCGGGGAAGGGATTTTTTTCTCCATTGTCTTATTTGTTGCACTTATTGGGGCCTATGCAGAGAGCAGCGAATTTTCGAAATTCGCCATTTTTTGGAGATAATCGCGCAGAAAACAGCAGAAAATGGAGATTTCCGAAAATCGCGCCAATTTTTCATTTCTATTTGTAGAACTCGCCTCGCGGCTGGCGAGAACCGCAATCTCGCCAGTTTAAAATATATCCGTATGCAGAGAGGCGCGAACGGCATCTAGCGGCTGTTCGCGCCAATAAAATGGCGCGATTGTCTCCGTTTTGCCTCGCCAAAAAAAACTGGCGCTCGCGGCCATTGCAAAGGGAAAAAAAAAGGCGCGAATTTGTTTTTACATGTTTCCGAAGCGCGCATCTCGCCAATTTAAACTCGCCAGACGCATCCATGTTAAACATAGCAGAATTCGCACTTTTCTGCATATGGAGATTAAAACTCTCCAAAAAAGCTCCTTTTTATGAAATTCGCCATTTTTAAAATTCGCTGCTCTCTGCATAGGCCCCATTGTACTATAATTCCCTGTGCTGTATGCGCTCTCTGGTAAAGCACTAAGTACAGACGTAGGCGCTATATAAATAAAGATATAACACATGCATATAGAGGAGAATATTTAATATTCATGAAGACCATTTGAGGTTTTAGTTAAAATAAATACATTGCAGTACAAATGAAAACACAGTAATCGTGTAATTATTACAATGATCAACCTGCTTCCCAAACAGATCTGAATCAGTTTTCATAACAACTTGCTGCATCATCAAGGTAATGGCGTGTGCAACACAAAACTGCTATTTGGATCAATTACTGTATACCCTTATGTTTATAATGGATCCTGTGGTAGCAATGAGTATTTGGCTACAGGTTGCAGGCTGTGATCTCTCGCACTGTATTTAATATTTTCCTTAATGTTATTTATGAATCATGTAGAATGCAAACACTAAATATTTCTGTCATTACTATCTCTTCTTTTGTTGCTCACTGCAGAGTAACCACAACACATGTTGCTTGGTAATTACTGCACAGGACAACGTGACTTAGCCAAGGTCCCATGACCTTTCAATAGGTTTCCTATTTGATAGGTCTAAATAAATAGATTTATAATTGGAGTTTTTTTTTATTTTTAAAAGCCGCAATTGCGCAGCATGCGAACATGGAATCCCCAGAGCAAAATGTAGTATTTTCAGCTCTATATTCCTAGATAGTTAACAGTAAAGATAACAGTTCCTGGTTTTTAATCCCTGTGTCATGCAGGCCAATAGGAAACCGCGACAGATGAAATTGCCATTTCCTATTGGCCCACGTGACAAGAGATTTAGACAGGCATTGTGTTTCTCCTGGAAAGGGCTGGACGCTCGTACCTTACCCGGCAAATATCTTGGGAACCGAGGAATCACCGAAGCTTAAAATAAGATGGTTCAGCAACAGGGACCCTTGGTTCCCCTCCTTAAAAAAGGGGGGGGAAACAAACATACAAGTAGTTGGGATTGCTACTGTAAAGAATATTCCCATTAACTACAAGGGCTCTCTAATGCCCCTATTTATTTGGTGGGAAGACAATCATTCTGGCCCCTGTTCTATATTTTCTCCCTGTTATGTGACTGCTGCCACTCCCCAGTTTTTTGTTGTTGCAAATGTAACTGTGTTCCCTGGCTTCTGAGCCTGTTGCCTTGGCATCTGCCCTTGCTCCTCTGTGAGTTGGGCTGGCCCTCCTCCCCCTGCTATTTTGGTGCAGCCCTTGTCTTGTTCCTGTTTGCGCAGGCAAGCATGCTCACTTTTTGAAGCCATCAGCCATCAGGAGCAGTCACTTCATCTATCCCCTAATAAAGTTAATGTAATTTACCTTTCCATAATATTTGAAACCTACCTAGTTCCCCCCCTTTTTGTTACTGTTGTTTTACAATAAACGTTAAAGAAGAAAAGGAAGGACTCTGTGTGCATCAACAGGGAGTGAGTTAAGCTGCCTGTCTCTACTCACATGCCACAGTGAGCTTGGGACAGAACAACACTTATCTGTGCTAGAGAAGAGCTGAGCTTCATTCAAATTAAATGGAACTTAAATTTTCTCTGGCACATGGTAGCAGCTTCACTGCGTATTTAATAGCGGCACAGGGTGACACACACATATACACACTTCTTTTAACTTACTCTTAGAGGGACCCTTCTCCTTTTATAAATCAAGCAAACATGAAATAGGATCACTTGTCTCAAATGGCTCTTTTTGACGTTTATAAGGTAGTACAAAATGAATTGTAAAGAATTTCACTCTGCATCTGTGTCCTTTTGTTTTTTACCTCTGAGTCTTGAATATGTAGTGGTTAAATGAGAGAAACTATGAGTGAGCAATTATTTGCTTCTCAGTAGAAAATTACAGAGGGACAATTTGAAAGACGCGATTGTTAAAATAATATATTTGTATGGGTTAATATTCTGTATAACCAATCAATCTCAACAAAGCTATATACAGTGGGGATGGGGGGAGTTGATGGTAAACTATGAACATGACTTAAACTGGGCAATTTGTGTCTCCAGCTGGTACAAAACCAAGGTAAGAAAATGTACATACTGTATACCGTTCCCCGTCAAGAAGGTCCTTATGCTTGCAAACAATGTCATGGACCAAGAAAGTAATTGGTTGGTCCTACTGCAGATCCTAAACACACCTCAGAAGAGATTGCTATTGGAAGGAACTATGGACAAGGTAAATGCAGTCATGGAAGTCATAGTAAGTGGTTTTAAGGAATTCTGCATCTCAGAGGAATCACTTGCATGAAAAAAAGCACCATACAACAGAGACGGTTTGTCCGGGCGTCTCAAGCTCTGTCACTCGAGAAGTTTATAAGTAGTACTCACTATATGCACTAAGGTTTTTAATCAGCTCAATGCTATTAGTATATAACAACATAAACCCCGCAGAGCATGTAATGACTTTAAGAATAGTGAGAGTCGAACTATCGGCACTACACTGAGACCTTCAAGGCCATGAATAAATACTTTTTTGGCGTGTAGTTTTGAAGTACCCATATATATTTTACTTTTTGCAAACCATACGACATGATGTGCATGCAGATAGAAGAATATTCCTAATTTCACAGGGAGTTTATGCTTGGCTGTTGATCAAACACTTTTGTGGTAATTTCCTTAACTACGTATCAATGTATGGCATACTGTACATCTAGACCTGGTATACCATACACCGATCCTGTCAACCTTACCTGCCCAACATGCTTAATACATATAGGGGCCTATTCTAGTAGCTGCGGTATTGTACATGTCAAATTGCGCGATTTGTCAAAGCAGCAAGAAAAAATTCTGATCTCGTCATATTCTGAGGAAATGAGACAAAAAAGTATCCCCTTTGGTTGTGGCACAGTTAACACCTAAATTAAACTCGATTTTATTAGCCTAATTAAAATAAAATGTAAGGGATTATGGACAAACAAAACAAACACGTGAACATATAATAATAATAATGTGATTGACAAGGGTAACTGTTAATTAATGAAACACTTGGAAGATAATATAATACAAATCTACCCACAAAAATATTGTTGTGTGTGTTTTGTATTACAGTTGTCCTACAAAGGAAAATGAATTCCCTAAATTCTCTAGTGTTAGTGGGTTCTCATAAACATTACACCTCTCACAGAAATACTAATAACACAGCTGAATGCCAGGAATTGGCCAAATTTGAAGTTGCTCTGCAAAATGTTTGGTAAATAACCAACTGATAGAGTGTTGTTTCAAAAGGTCTATGAAGCACAGCCTAAACTCTTTGGGTGGGTGGGTATAGTCACCCCTCCACCACTAAGCATGTGATGATTCAATGCTTAGTTAGATAATGCTGGGAACTGCACATCAGATAGAAGTTGACTCTGAGGTGCTTTAACCAGTATCCAGCTATATAAAGCTGTTTGCAGGGTTCAAACAAGGATCCTTAATTATACTGTGAATAGTATCTGTTAAATATCTAAGGGTGCAATTTAGCAAGTGTCTGAGCGTTTTTGCTGTCCACGGCTACAGTCTCCGAAATACTCAGGCTCATAGGACTCGCTTGCCACTCCAAATCAGCCGACGTTGCTGGTTAGCTGACGTCACACGTACCCGACGTACGTTTCACCAATAGGCGTCATCGGGGCGGTTTGCTGGTTAAACCCCATGGTTCTTATACCTTATGCAATTAAGGGAAGACCGGACAGGTAAGCTTCTTATTGGTGTGTTCGAACGTCAATCACGACATCCCGTCGTGTCATAAAGGGCCCGCCCCCTCGTCCCGTATAGGAGTTGTGATTGGTTCCCTTAATATCCAATAGGAGATGGGGCGGGTGTGCCCTTGCAAAAATTACAGCGAACTCTTACAGGAGGAGCTCCATGTTGGTAACCTCCCCCTTAGAGCCGATTTGCTGGGGTGTAGAGGTATGCAAACAAACGATCTGCCTGGAAAGAAACTTGCTATTAATTAGAGCCTGAGTATTTCGGAGACTGTAGCCGTGGACAGCAAAAACGCTCAGACACTTGCTAAATTGCACCCTTAGATATTTAACAGATACTATTCACAGTATAATTAAGGATCCTTGTTTAAACCCTGCAAATAGCTTTATATAGCTGGATACTGGTTAAAGCACCTCAGAGTCAACTTCTATCTGATGTGCAGTTCCCAGCATTATCTAACTAAGCATTGAATCATCACATGCTTAGTGGTGGAGGGGTGACTATACCCACCCACCCAAAGAGTTTAGGCTGTGCTTCATAGACCTTTTGAAACAACACTCTATCAGTTGGTTATTTACCAAACATTTTGCAGAGCAACTTCAAATTTGGCCAATTCCTGGCATTCAGCTGTGTTATTAGTATTTCTGTGAGAGGTGTAATGTTTATGAGAACCCACTAACACTAGGGTCTCTAGCAATTTAGGGAATTCATTTTCCTTTGTAGGACAACTGTAATACAAAACACACACAACAATATTTTTGTGGGTAGATTTGTATTATATTATCTTCCAAGTGTTTCATTAATTAACAGTTACTCTTGTCAATCACACTCTGATTTATTATTATATGTTCACGTGTTTGTTTTGTTTGTCCATAATCCCTTACACTTTATTTTAATTACGCTAATAAAATCGAGTTTTAATTTAGGTGTTAACTGTGCCACAACCAAAGGGAATACTTTTTTGTCTCATTTCCTCATACTTCACCTTCCCCAGTGAGCACCACCTTCTTCACTGGTGTTAGGGATTTTTAAATTTTGATACCCTCCCTGTCCTTTGTTAGAGGGAGGTTTCACCTCCGCCCTCACGGGCACCTGTATACCACTCGTTATATTCTGTAAGACTTTCAGATTCGAAATGATCATGTGTATTGAAATCACACATTCAGAGCGAATAAACATACAGTACAAATCTAGCGATGTTTACTATTTTGTTGTTCAACAGAACTAACATAACATAAATGTGGAGATCACTCAGCACAGCCACAATATTTAAACTTGGCATTTTACAATTATGATTTTATAGGTGTGCGTACAGTACGTGTACATATATATTTCAAAAATAAACTGCATAATTCAACAAATAATGTATTTAAATAGTGTAATTAATAGCAGATCAGTACACTCAAATATTGCTTATGTAACACCCCTATTCCACCCCCCCCTAGGGGAGATTTGATGGTAGACGGGTGTTAGTAGTGCTGTGGTGCTCACCTGTTGGCTCTCACCAGGCTGAGTCTCCGCGATGTTGTAGGGAGTGGGACACCGGACATTCACCTCTGGATGGGGCAACGCCTCCATCCTGGAGGGCTCTGCCAGGGGCAGGAGGTTCTCTCCACAGGAACCTTCAGAATAATGTACTCACAAGCCAGGAACGGTACAAATGTATTTATTAGTGGAATAGTAGACAGCTTCATATATATCTCTTGCAAGAGAGGTACATTCCCTGAACCCCTTCTCAATCCAGGTCACTGCCACCTCGCAGCTTGTATACCTTCCAGTGGTCAGAGCTATGCTCGCAGGACCCTTTTACCTTGACTTGGTCCCCAGGAGCTTGAGGCCCCTGGGATAGTCTTAACACCCTTACCCCTTTATGGGGAAAGGTAGACACACCACCTACTCCCTAAGAGCAGGTTACACTGGGGAAGAACAAGACTGAACTTGAAATGTAGCCATCTTTTATACCAGGGGTGTTCCCCAGTCCTAAACCCCGGTAACTGGGAAGTACCAGTGGAGTGAGTCAAGCCCCTTGGCACATACTCCAATGGTTTCCAGACTAGCACCTAGAACCCGCAACAAAATAACATCCCAGTAATGAGGCTCACATGTGATGTGGAGTTTAACCCCAGCACTGTCTGCACTTATCAGGACTTATAATACTAGGGCCAGGAATATATAGCCAGGGGTATATGGCTACACTTATATGAAAACTTAAGTGTGTGTATCACACACTTAAACCCAGTGTATACATTGAAATACAGATAATGTGAGTCCAAGTCCTGTGGGTTCTTGCCACAGTTAATAAAGGAGTTAATTGGAGGAAGATGCAAGGGGGTGTTAGCCACTCTTTTAACCCATCTGAGACAGGGATCAACCTTCCTTGTATGTCGACCGGTGCTAATTGCAGACTCTGCACCATTAAAAAAAAAAAAAAAAATCAGTTCCTTGCCTTGCATGTAGTGTTTGTCCGGCATAAATGTACTGTCACTAACTCTAAGCAAAACCCTCTTGCGTCCTGTGTAGAGGCCTTATATAGCAGATCCCAGATGAACATCCTGCGCAATAAGTATGCAGCAACTGATAGGAAGAGCTGCCATAGTAAACCCAAGGGTCGTTTTAACACTGTGTCTCTCACTCACGGGTGAATGTCGGGCCACTCTGCTCTTCGATCTCTCCTCAGTTGATGAAAACAGTAAACTGCAAGCGCAGTGGATAGGAATGGATCCGGAAGAGGTCTCAGCGGTAGAACTTGGAAACTTCAAGAAACACAGGTCCCAGAATCACCTGACGTGTTTCGTCACGTCTCTTTCCCTTCCTCAGGGATCCCTGAGGAAGTCGCAGGGACACAACTAAACGCATTGGGCGAAAGTGATGAGGGGACATAGGAATGAATGAGGATGATTTTCTGGTGATGGAAGCAGTTTACTTTAGGTAATAAAATGTGAAGTGCAGATATGGAAAGGGGTTGGAAATGGAAGACAGGGATTTATACTTTTAATACAGGAGGGATTTGCATCAAATTACTCTACTATGCCCTGCTGCCTCTCTGGAATGTTTTAATAAGAAATAGAAGGAGAAAGGCGTAAAAAGGTTAAGGGGCGAGGTAAGGGGGTAGGAGTTATGGGGCGGCGAGGGTGGAAAAATGACTTAAGAGGTAAGGGTGGGGGAAGGGTTAAGGAGAGTCCCAGGTTGAGGGTGGGGAATGAGCCAAGAGAACTCCCTGTGTGGAAAAGAGGTTAAGGAGTTCCAGGGTGATGGTAGAGGAAGGGTTAAGGGGAGTCCAAGGAAGAGGTAGGGGTTGAGATAGAGGGGTTGTAAACCTCTGGTCCTTGCCTGTCAAGAGAGATAAGCTGTTTCATCCATTTGAGCTACTGCACACTTCTTCTCCTGCAGTTCTGGCTGCACTTTTCCCCTTATTTCTTTACGTTTCGGCACACACTGACCTGAAACAATAAGCCTAGGGACCTCGTCGCCAACCTGCTCCTGGCAGTGTTTGGAAGGAGGGGTCCCAATGAACATTGTGGAGATGTTCCGGGCAATGGTACGCTCCCATATTCGGGTAGAGTACACCTATGCCAAGTCCACTGGGACGGTTTCAGAGTTTGCCTCCCGGTTGGTGCCAGCCAGTGTGCTCTACTTGGTATCGTCCCAATTTGGATCCCGTTAAATTAACCCTCCTATTTTAGTGCACTTTAAATTCATTTACAGTTGCACTGGAAATCGGTTTACATTTAATTTTTGTTTAGTCTGGTATTTTTTGCTGATTACGTCCCAGGACCATTGATTATCAAGGAGCTCACAGGCACTCCCCTTCTAACTCCCTTACTCTCTTCCTGTCACTCTGACTGAGTCAGAAGAGTGGCAGGAAGAGAGCGAGAGAGGCGAGAAGTGAGAGAAGCGTATCCGACGGCTCTGTGAGAGACACAGCAGCTTCAAAGCTGCACCTCTGTGACTCCACAAGCCGGAACCAAGTAATACTGCGATAATACATCATGTCACATATTCATTTATCGCCAGTTTTTATAACTGACAGGTTTCTATAGCACCGGTACATTGCCCATCCCTAGTTCAAATACTTAAGAGGATGTACCCTATTGAGAAGGAAAATACAGTAATTGAAATTACAGGAGTTTGTTGCTGCTGTGCTGCATGTTTCACTTTATGGCTTTTTAGTGCTCAGATTGTGCCTCTGAAGTACCTTCAGCTATTGAATGATAGGATTTCAGGGATCCAACCATGTACAGTACCACACATTGAAACCATTTAGTCAGTATAATAGATTTCAAATGGAGTGTAATAAATTGACATTATTGCTGTAGCAATTTCTGTATTGATTAGTCAGTTATTCAGCTATAACAAAAACATAAAAATGATAACTCTATTTTTGTCAGGATAAAATGGCTGGAAAACCATGATCAACCATGATTAATCACATCTTCCATAAACTCCCTAGTTAAGACATGGTCACGTTAAAGTACTGTATATTGCTGAGTCAGTACTATAAATGTGTTAAACCAACAACAAGACTTCATATTGCACTATTTACAAAATATTTACATTAACAAATAGAGGTTTGCACACATTTTATATCTAGCAATGTTCTTATTGTCCTATTATTTTTTTGATTACACCACTGTAATTAGGAGTTAAAAGGACAGTTTTGGGAGGCACATGCGTGACAGTGGGGTGAATGGCAGCACAGTAGCTGAGCTCCTTCCCCACCGGCGCAATTAAATAAAAACTATAGCAATAAAAGAGACTGTTTTACCTCACGAGTGATAGCACATAAAAGCGGAAAATCCAGAGATGCCTGCTAAGGCAAAGGGAAAGAAGGCTGACCCTTCGGTCACTGAATACTTTAGCAAACAGTACAGAGCGGCGGCTGGCAGGACAGACATACCCGCGCAAAATGAGGGCTCCGATTCCGAGGTGGAGAATGCGGAACAAGGAGCGGGGGACCAAGAACTGGTCAGAAGAAAAGACATGAAAGATTTTTGTGCCGAGATGAGAACTTTCTTTAAGAAAGAGTTATGGGACCTTCGGAGGGATTTGGATGGGCTGGGGGAGAGGACGGGGAGCCTGGAAGTAAAGATGGACGACTCAGCAAGGGCATTACAGCAGACAAATAAAAAAGTGGCACGGTTGGAGGAACGGGTCCAAGATCTTACGATCTTACAAACAAGAGGACTCGGAGAATCGGGACCGGCGTAATAATGTACGCATCAGGGGGGTCCCTGAGTCTGTAGCGGACCCGGAGGACTTCACCATGAAGTGGCTTGAGCACATGTTGCCGGACAGGTCTGAGCAGGACTTGCATCTGGATAGATGCCACAGAACCCTGCGGTCTAAACCGCAACCGGAGACCCCCCCAGGGACATCATTGCCCGCTTCCATTTCTATAAAATTAAAGACATTATCTGTCAAATGGCCAGAGAAGCAAAATCCCTGGAATATGAGGGCATAAAGCTCCAAATTTTCCAAGATCTTTCACCTACGACGCTCGCCAGGAGAAGGGGCTTTGGACCGGTCACCAAAACGCTTAGAGACAAAAAAATAAAATATCGGTTGCTATTTCCATTTGCCCTCCTGGTGCTCAAAAACGGGGTTGCCCACACGCTGCGGAGAGTGGAAGATGGCGGCACTTTCTTACAGAAACTAGGAGTGCAACAGACCCCCTCTAGCCCTCCCCACCTTACCTCGGAAGACGATCCAACGCCGGAGACATCCTGGAACAGAGTGGGCGGCAAGGTGCCTGCGAGCCAGAATAAGTAGTCTCCAGCCGTCAATCAACATCAATTAAGGAATTAAAGAAGTAGCTCCCCCATTTTCCTCAGATGAAAGCGATGGCCATTACCTATCCCCTAAGCGCGCTGCGCCCTCTGGCGGCTAAAAGTGGTACTGCATCACTTAGGAGACGGAGGCCATTTTCTGACTGCAGACAGAGCGGGAAACATGAAATCGGCGCGAAGAAGGACGTGACGTCACTGGAGGATCAACAGCCG
Source organism: Ascaphus truei (assembly GCF_040206685.1). Classification (NCBI taxonomy): domain Eukaryota; kingdom Metazoa; phylum Chordata; class Amphibia; order Anura; family Ascaphidae; genus Ascaphus; species Ascaphus truei. Next base: position 369,822,707 of record NC_134485.1, read on the forward strand.
CTGGAGGACCTCAGTGCCACCGGAACCTGCCTCATAGAAGTGGGGGCATGCGGAGGATCGCTCACCATGGCAGCATCAGTTCTCTCCCAGACAGTGCCAATGGAGAAAACTATTGTAAAGTAAAACACAGCCCCTAACTGAGGGTGGGAGACTAAGACAGAAATGTCTCTTATTGGAATGGGATCAGGGTGTCATTGCAGATAGCCTTGAAATAGTAGCTGCGGGCATGCTGCTAAGATGGAGTGTGGGGGGTGCCACAGTCCCCAGGGGGAGGCAGCAGGGGGAGGGGGTTGGCTCAGATGTAGGCAGGGGCATAAGTCCTAAGCTCAATCTAGTTGAGAGGGAGAGCGGATCTGGTTCAGGATAAGCCCTGGGGCAGGAGGATGTGACACCCTGTACCCGGCTAGTGGAGGGGGAAAATAACTAAATAATAAAATAATAAAATAAACATACTTGAGAATAAAACTATCTACATATATGCTGATAAGCCGGAAGGGGAACGGGTCAATACAAATGGCAAATAAGGGGTAGTTTACCACAACGCCAGGTCGCAAAGATGGGGGAGCTATGGTTATTTCTAAGCACTGTTAGGTTCGGTTCAACTATAGGAGTTACTAAATACAGGTTCACTGTTTACAACCATTGTTCTGTTCAAATGTTTGTTTGTATTAATTATGTTAATAAGGACTAACTATGTATATATGAAATATTATTGTTTAAATAGATGTGGGGCGGCGGGCCACCCGGGAACTATGGTGAAGGACGGGGGGTTCGCCCCAAAGGATCAGACGAAGTTCGTATGAGATAGATCATCAAGCTTAGGTATTCCAAAGTAGAAGGGAGGGGGCGGTGGTCACAGGTGAGATTTGAAGTGAGGGGAGGAAAGCAGCCCACTACACTACTCACACATAACCAGGTATCACAGGCGATAGATAACCCCTGAGGTCAATGACAGAACAGGAGCTTGAGGGAAGATCCCCAGCAGTTCACAGGAGTTCAGGAAAGAGTAAGAAGAGGGAGAAGAACAAACGGGTGGGCTCTTGGGGGTCTCCCACCGCCCCAGTACATAGCACCTTTCTTCGTCTGGTCCGGAGGGAGGGACTCACCGATGAGTTATACCGGGGAGGGGTGGCCCTCTTGGAGATATGTTAAGTTATAGAAGTCTCAGATACACGGCTTGGGTAACAAGCCACAGATACAATAAAAAATACATTTACTTTTAGTACCACCCCTAGGGCACAAGAATCGGTTCCGGCTTAGGTCAGACCCGATTCTTCCTATGTTTTGGATTTCTGTTTTCCAGTTTTGCTCCCCCCCCTTCTCTCCCCCCTGGTTTCCCTGGACGTATGGTTCCTCTCGTAGGGGACCCCACTGGACCCCTGATGGGGGACACATACTGATCACAAGGAGTACTAGCAGCTTGGGCGTTCCTAGTATAGTAGGTTTTAGGGCCGTGAGACATAGACAGCTACCCAAGATATGTAACAATGGCCATTCATATCCTGTCCCATAATGTTAAGGGGTTTAATAGCCCTAACAAGTGAAAAGTAGCATTCACAGACTATAAAAGGAAACATGTGGATATTATCATGATTCAAGAGACCCATTTCAGAATTAATAGTGCCCCAAAATTCCTAGATAAGCAGTTTTCGCAGTTCTATCTGGCGTCGGCTGCGGGAAAAAAAATGGGCGTAGCCATACTCATACATAACAGAGTTCCCTTCGTAACCAAGACAGTCAAAAGAGACAGGAAAGGTAGATTTATAATAGTCGTGGGTACCATACAAGAACAAATCGTTACACTCACATCAATCTATGCCCCATGTGAACGAGACCCAGGGTTTTTTGCGGCCTTCTTTCAAACATTAAGTAGAATAGCCAGAGGGCAAATTATAATTGCGGGAGACTTCAATTTAGCATTGAGCCCGGGGATGGATAGAACTGGCACATAAAGGACCAACAACAAAAAGGTATTGGAAACGGTCAAGGCGGGCTTACAACAGAACCAGCTAGTTGATACCTGGCGGGAACTTCATCCCACAGAGAAAAACTTCACTTTTTAATCACACCCACACGATACATATAGCAGAATCGACTACTTTTTCATTTCTAGTAGACTGGTCCCTAAGGTCTGCAAAGCAGGGATCCATGATATTTCATGGTCAGACCATGCACCGATAGAGCTACGGTGCGACCAAATTCGATCAGACAGACCGGTGCAAACTGGAAACTCAATGAGTCTATCTTAAAGATCCCAGAGATACATGATTTTAGAAGCAAGGAGATTCATCAGTATTTTCGGTTAAATAGCGGCTCTGTGGAATCCCAGTTTATTCTCTGGGAGGCACACAATGCAACCCTAAGAGGCACACTAATTGGTGTGGCGGCCAGGAGAAAAAGGGAGAGAGACGCTAAATTGGTGCACTTCAATCTAAACTGCACTCCCTTCTGGACTGTCATAAAAAAAAGGGGTGACCCGCAGATTCTAAAAGAACTAAAAGACACCAAGATTGAACTGAACATACTCCTAACCTCCCGGGCAGATAATTCCCTGAGTTGGTCAAAGAGGAAATTTTATGAAAAAGCGAACAGACCAGATACCATGCTGGCTAGAAAATGAAAAAACATGCAAGCAAGCTTCAATATCCAGGCAATTCGGGGACAACGACAGCTAACCCCAAAAATATAGTAGAAGAATTCAGTAGGTTCTATGAGAATCTCTATAATGGGGAGAAGGTGGCACATAATCAAACAACTGAACAAGCTCTGGGAGATTTCCTGGCAAGTTCAAACCTGACGGGGTGGACAGGGAGGTCATGGGAGCAGATTTCACAATGGAAGAAATAATACAGGTCATTAAAGACCTAAAACCATCAAAAGCCCCAGGCCCAGATGGTTTTTCAGGGCTATATTATAAAAAGTTTTGCAAGTTACTGGCCCCGTGGTTGCTCCGAATATTCAATGCTGTTTTAGCGGGAGCCCTGTTCCCGGAACAGATGCTACAGGCGTCTATATCCCTAATATACAAATCAGGAAAAGATCCGCTGGATTGTAAAAGCTATAGGCCAATTTCCTTAATCAATACAGACATCAAAATATACTCCAAATTACTGGCCAATAAATTGAGTCATATCCTGCCCAGACTTATACATCCAGATCAAGTCGGCTTTATTAAAAACAGACAAGCAGCGGACAATACCCGACGAATTATTGATCTCATAGAATTAGCCAATTCCAAAAAGTTAAAAGTTAAGTCTGGATGCAGAAAAAGCTTTTGACAGGATTGACTGGCCATACAGTACCTGAAAAAGACGCTGGGAGCTTTCGGTTTTGGGGAACGGGTGAGTGAGGCAATTCTAGCGCTTTACTCAGGCCCAACAGCGAGGGTTATCCATCAGGGCTTCCAATCAGATCCATTCAAAATAAAAAGTGGCACCAGACAGGGGTGCCCCCTATCTCCCCTTCTGTTTGCCCTCTGTATGGAGCCCTTAGCAGCACAAATAAGTAGCAACCCAGATATCACCGGGCTCACTATCCATTCACAATCCCATAAAATAGCCTTATACGCGGACGATGTTCTGTTGCTGGTGTCAAAAGCTTTGGCCTCCCTCCCAAACTTGTTTGACCTATTAGGGAAATTTAATAACATTTCTGGCTTTAAGATCAATCAAGCCAAATCAGAGGCCCTGAATATAAGCCTCCCAAAGGATGTAGAAAAATTAATAAGTCTAAATTTTAATTTTAACTGGCAGCAAAGTAGCATCAAATACCTGGGAATCCACATCCCTAATAATCCTAAAAGTATGTACAATGCAAATTATCCCAAGCTGATTTGGACTCTGAAGAGCGATTTAAAACAGTGGATGTCCCATAGAATCTCCTTGATAGGTAGGATACGTAGCGTCAAAATGAACATCCTTCCGCGTATCCTCTACCTATTTCAGACGTTACCAGTGCCACTGAGACTGAAGGACCTACTCTCACTTCAGTCTGAAATCTCCAGCTTCATATGGGGAGGTAAAAAATCGAGAGTAAAAAAGATAATTATGAAAAGACCCACCCGGACAGGGGGATTAGCGGTACCTTGTTTGCTCTCCTATTATTACGCGGCGCAATTATGCCAAATTACTCAATGGCAGTCTAACCCAGCATTGAAAAGATGGGTAGATCTAGAAAAAGCAGTTTGCTCCCCATTGGAGTTATACGATCTAATCTGGTTACCTAAAATAGCGCTGAAAACAGCGTCCCTGCCGCTATCCTCAATGACCAACTCATTGTCTGTCTGGAAGGCCACCAAATTGAGAAACTCTCTAACGACTAAAAACTCATTAATGACACCATTATGGGGAAATCCGGACTTTGCACCTGGGTTGTCAGAGGGCGCCGCAGAAGGTTGGAAGCGGAATGGATATGGGCGTTTTAAAGATCTGGAGGGTAATAACAAGATTAAATCATTTGAGCAACTTAGATTAAACAAAGAGATCCCACACTCCGAATTTTTTTAGATACCTCCAGCTCAGAGCATTTTATAACAAACATTCCCCCCATCCCCCATTGACTACATTTGAGAACCTCTGTCTAGCAGAAGTAGACACTAAGGGACTCATATCGCAGATATATGGAGAAGTGGTCGGTTCTGGGCACGCACACCAACAAACACCCACATATAGGACACAGTGGGAGACGGATCTAGGGGAGCAACTCGAAGAGGAGGAATGGGTAGCCATATATGAGGCGACAGCGAAAAGATCGATCTGTGTCACGTTAAAAGAGAACGCATATAAAGTCCTAATGAGGTGGTATCTCACCCCACTAAAATTATCAAGGTTTGTGCCAGGATATTCCCCGTTGTGCCCGCGACTGTGTGGAGAATCGGTCGACCTGCTTCACATGCTGTGGTCTTGTCCTCGGATAGCGCCACTATGGGAAGATATTAGAAATTGGATTCAGAGGATTTTTGATCTCACAATTCCCCCGGATCCGTGGCTGTTCCTTTTGAACAGACCACTACCGGGTGTATCTAAAGCCACGAATAAATTAGTTGCACATTTTGCAACGGCGACGAGATGCGAGATCGCAGCACGGTGGAAGCAATCTGAAATCCCAAACATCCCCACTATTCGGAATAGAATTTGGTACGTGTGCCGGATGGAAAAGTTAACGAGTCTGGTTAACGACACTGGCGTTAACTCTCTAAAAGTCTGGTTACCATGGTTGGCACAGACAGATATCCCAGGGGTAGAGATCCACACAATATGGCATTAATAATCAGAGATGCGTTCTCGTTTGACTGATGGAGTATGGATTCTGACAAATTCAGGATAGCTATAGTAGTAGAGTACTAGACAGCCAAGGGCAGAAGCCAAAACAATAAAACAAGAATAAGGATCTATCCCTTACCCTATCAGGGCAGGCCCAATGATCGGGAGACGCTCGAGAGGACGCACACGCCCACCCCCACCCTCCCCCTCCCTTGTCTTTCCTGCCCCTCTCCTCCCTGAGTTATTTTATTGTATCTTTACTTTGTAGTATGTTATTGTCGCTTTGTAAGGTTAACAAGGCATACGAAAGATATGTATGCAAATATCAATCATCAGAGATCAGATGTTCGTATAGCTTATATCTTAAGAGAAACTGTCTATATGATTGGATTTTACCTGTTATGTATGTGTTATCATTAAAAATTTGAAGTAAAAAAAATAAAAAATAAATTAAAAAAAGGACAGTTTTGTCACAAAATACCCTGGGGCTATTTATGAAGCGTCGCTATAAGTTATTTTATCGTAAAACAGACACACATAAGAATAGCAAGTTAGTGCTTCTCCGTGCGCCAATGTATATGTAACCCTTTTAGGGTACCCCCCCTAAGTGATATTTGGGGGTACTCTCCTTTCTGGTTACTCTCATAGGGTTGTGCTGTAACCTGCTGATAACAGGAGGGATGAGGGCTCCGCGGTGATGTGGGGAGAGCCAGGACAAGGAACAGAAGGGACAGATTACCTTGATGTCATCCTTTGGTGCAGCGCCTCCAGCCAGCGTGGTTCCCCTTTGGATCTTCAGGGGATAGACCCCACTGACAAGCCTTCATCCAGAGAGAGTAACTCACACACGGCATGTCTTTTCTGTATTTATTCAGCAGTCATCTCCAGGACAGAGAAAAGACAGCTCACATGGTTCTTATCATCATCTGCTTCTTTCTCTACCTCCTCTAAATCAGAGCCCTTATTTAGGCAGCATGATTCCCTTCCCTCCCAGCCCTGGCCTGACTGGGAGGGAGAGACAGTTCTTCATCTAACTGACTTCTCTCAGACTCTCTCTCAACTGACTAACTACTAACTGATAATTTTGGAGGATGTCCCAATTTGAATATCTTTGGGGAGTGTCTCCAAATCTGACTCATAGCAAACCAGAGCCAGATACAGATTGACCCACACACATCAGGGGGCGTTCAAACCAATATCCACCCCATAGATTGACATCCTCAGAGTTGCTAGGCCTGCCCTTGAATACAGATACATTATTCAAGGCTGGAATACACACACATGCCTAAGAAAAGTAATTAACCTTTCCACTGCCTGCACTAACAGGACTGACAGAGGAAAAGCCCAGGAAAGGAAGTAACTGCCGGGAGGCTATGTTACATATACTACCGATTTTCATGTGTTGTGTAGTGTTTACATCAATGTCTCTCACATAAAAATATTACACTAGTGGGTGGTGTTACAGGCGGAATTTGGCTGTTGTCACACATGTAAATGATCTATTATTTTAAACTACAACCATACGCCAGTTTTGTGCACTCGAAATGCATGCAAACATTTCTTAGTGCATCCGTATGTCTGAACATACTGTTCTCGTTCTGTTGACCACTCATCAGTAAGCAATTTTTCCCATTAATCAACTGTGCATTTGATTAATGGTAAAACAGAGAATAAAAACAAATGAACATATTTTCATTATTTATGTAGATATATCTATTAAACATCTTTTAAATTAGGTTTTATTAAGACTTGTGGCATTTATTCATGTTCATATATTTTAACATGACACACTCATGCTCAAATACTAATAAAATGAGCGCCAAATGTAAGAACATGAATAAGTACATAACAACATACTGTTTGTCGCTAATGATCTTAGGTGAATACAGTAAATGTTTTTTTTAATGCAATGCAATCTTTCAATCCGTTTTGAAAACATAGCTTTTTATACATAGTGCCCATTGTGGTCAATTTATCAAAGTTAACAATAGTGCAAAGAAAATGCACCACATTTATCAAAATAGAAAATCAATTTGCGATTAATGGGAATCCTTTTCTTTGACAATTCTGATGTTCCTTCTGCTCCAGTTTTGCCCCAGTTTTTAATCGGGAGACTTTCATAACTAGACTTTACTGAAACTTTCTTTGGTTGGCACAGAACTAATGCAATACATCAAATAAAAGAGTACCAAAAATGTACATTTTTACAATGCTAAACAGAGGTCTGAGTGATGTAATATGTACCAATGTATCTATTCTTTGGAAATATTATCCTACAGATGTTTCCAGACTTACTGTTTATGGTGCTGCGATCATGTGCGGCTGCTGAACCCTAGTGCAGCTGTGTGCGATCGCGGCCTCAAATAGAAAGTGGCCCGGGAAGATTAACACTGCAGGTTTCCCTGCTTCTTAATGGGACCATGGCAACGTTAATCTTGCTGGGCCAACCTCAGTAAGAGCTGAGAAGGGAGAAGCAGTCTGTCTCTGTGTCTTCCCGAGCAGCTCTTAATGCAATTCCTGCTCTTTGTTATTATTTCTACATATGTTTGAAGTAGGGGGGGTCTCTGAAGCTGAACCCCATTAATTTCAGCTCCGGGATCCCCTTGCTTCCCGAGATACAGACCTCCATATGGGGTGTGAAAGCTTAAATGTCCCGTGGGCCAATACGTGAGCCAATAGGAAGCCATACTTGATAAGGTCACAGCTTCCTATTGGCCCATTACAGAGCGGCTATAAGCACCCCCTATGGAGGTCTGTATCTCCAGTAGCAGGGGGTCCCCGGAGCTGAAATTAATTGGGTTCAGCTCGGTAGACCCACTGCTAAAAAAACCTATGTAATACATTTTTCTAAAAATAAGCATCGCTTGGATTACCTGCCCGTTGATACGCTAATGTGGACTCTCGGCCACTAAAAGGATAACATAAAACATGACATAAATGATACATTAAAATAAATAATCAAATGCTAGCTATCCACTGAGTGGCACTGTGCCTACCTAAGCCCTCAAAGGTGTCAAATGTGGCATTGAAGTTTAGTATTCAGGGTGTTAGCAGCCAACTACCTTACAGAGTTAAAGGAAAAGTAAGGTTTGTTTTTATGGTGAAAAAAAGAACACAATGGGACACAATGTCATTAAATATATCAATAAAAAAACTATGGTGAGTAACTAGGATGGAAAATATTAATTGGTTTCCAATAATGAGGATAGTACATATCATTCCAGATGTACCTCAACTTTAACAAGATCCCGATGTATAAAAAAATTAAACTCTTACATGGTAAAATGGGGAAGGTATTTAAAACATTCAACACATGCAAAATACAGCCCAAATACCAGACATGTATCATGTGAGAAATATAGTCTTTAAATAAGCTTTAAAAAACGGCAACATTAGGTAATAGGAATAATGGTAAAAAAACAAACAAACTATTCAGTTCTAATAATGGTAATACAGATTAAGTAAAGAGGGTACCACATGGAAAGAGTCATCAGATACAAGCCAAGTGCTTTGACTAAGATTGAGTCATCAAGAAGTAGCATGGCCTAGCAAACTTTCTAAGGGGCAAGGAATAGACAAAGCAGACAAGGGGGCACATGTATCAAGTGCTGGTACGTGTTATAGCACCTGTTTCAGCATTAACTCCCATTTAAGTCAAGGGTACGAGTGCGATAACCCATACCGGCACTTGCTGCAAATTATGGCAATCATAGAGTTGAAAACTAAGATATCAATTGCTGTATGGATTACAAGGATTTCTAACCAGCAGCCCTGACACAGAAACATCAGCTTTACTGTACCCCCTGTAGACCACCTATTCAAGAAACTTAAAGTATCTCCACCCTTAATTTGTAGAATGCAAATGGAAGCTAATAAATTGAAAAAGGAAATATCCAAAAATGCAATAATTGTTCTATGGATACAATACCCAATAACAATATTTATTAGCATGAAGGGAATTGGAGATAAAGTAGGCAAATGGATATTCAATATATCCATCGTCATCCCCTTATTGGTGATCTGGATTACATTGTGTGATGTTGAGGGAATGTCGTGTCTTGCACCTTTCCCTGTAAAGCAGCAGTGATTTAATTAATGTTAATGTCATCAATATTCTATCAAATACTGTAACAATCCAATAAACCAAAACAAGGGCTCCAGCACACGCTGATTAATAGAAAAAACTAAAGAGTCACGGAATAAGCCAAAAATGTTATAGCGGTAATAATAGAACAATAGGTATCACACAAATATGGAAAGCCACCTTTGAATCTGAGAGAGAGAAAGAGAGGACAGAAGCCTGATAATCCCACTTAAAGGACGGTTTCAGTTTGTATACACTCTTGCATATACTGTGGACTTTTGACCAGGGCTTGATTCTGAGCTAATTCTTATTTGGCTACTTTGTGTCTTGTAGGGGTTTAGGGTTAAGGGAAGTACCTTGTGGTTCCGTTGGACCCAAGGGAAAGGGCCCGAGGAAAGGGTTGTTACCCTGAAACGTTGCCCCTCTTACCCTCCCCCATTGTCTTATTCTATGTTTATTTGTTTGCAGTTTTCCCTTTAGTGTTTTTCCCCCACTCCCCTTCCTGTGTCTCTCCCCGCACTCTTGTGCTTTTTAAGATCCATATATTCTGCATTTATAGTCGTGTAGCATTTCCATATTTGTGGGATACCTATTGTTCTATTATTACCGCTATTACATTTTTGGCTTACTCCGTGACTTTCGTTTTCCCTATTAATCAGTGTGTGCTGGAGCCCTTGTTTTGATTTATATGATCTTCAGTGGGGTTGTTTGGGCCCACTTTGTTCCGTTTGCACCCTGTACTTCATGATTTTGTATTCATTATTTAGAGTGCTGTCTATAATTGTTTATACACTGTAACAATCCAAATTACATTTTCATGTAAGTTTACATTTGACTTGTTCTGTACAAAAGCGCAAATATTTTTGTGATACTGTTTTGCGAGACTGTAATTTACATACATTAAAAAAATGTGATATCACTGTACATTTCTATTGAAAATGTGTGTATAGGAAAGTTTCGTGTGTTATTTATGTATAGGAAAGTAACCATTTAAAAGGTACAAACCCACTTAGCCAGCCATAAAACAAGATTTTGTAATTAATTTAACAGTCTAATTGGCTTTCTAAAGAACTATAACAATGATAATAGAAAAGGTTTGGGTGCTTTCATTTTTTGGGAAATTAATTACAAGTTGAACAACTTAGCGGTCTCTGAATGGGGAAGTGACTGTCAATCAATTGTTTTACCTAGCCTTCTCCCACCCCATGCTTATCAAAGAACCTGTACATATAAGAGAGGGGGAGAGAGGGGAGCTCTGTCAATGCAAGCAGCACTTGTTAAACACATACTGTAGTTACATTGTGACAAACCCCTCTCAAATCTCAGCTCACAATGTTTACAAACTAACATTAAAAAATGATGTGATGATGGAGGGCAGTCAAGGATTACTAGGGAAAGAGATTAGTAGGCAGAAAGGGAGAGTAAGAGAGACAGCGGGAGTCATTCAATATATACAGACAATTGTACCGCAAAACCCCCATTGATCCCCACTTGGAGTATATACAGTAGAATTAGCCAAAGAGAACAAAACCAGCAGGATAACAGAACCCAAGTGGAATGAAGAGGTGGTGGAAAGGGCAATAATATTAAACTCTTAGCATTATTTTACATACAGAATTAATAATGGCAAATGTATGTCTTTTACAATAAATCAGCTACATTTTACAGATGTAACTCGTTACGTATGGGCAAGGATGTTAGTTCAATTTGCTGTTGGGTGGGAACACACCTTTAAGGGGTTCCTAAAATATTATCCTGCCTACTATAAGCAGGTGTTTATTTTCCTGAAGTACAGTAGATTAGTGTATCCCAGTATACTCCAAGCTGAATATCATTTGTAATTCATAAACATATATGTATATCACATATATGTCTAACTGCACAGTCTGCTTACACCCACAATCATTTAAACATAAATAGTCTAATTAATAAATGTATTAAATGCAGTACAGCATAATTTAAGTAATATGGAGGTATTGTAATGGGGCGTGTGCCACTGTTAAATAAATTGACCTCTATGTTTATTGCGTGAGCTTAAAGTAGCATTCCAACCAATTGTATATCTTTTGTTAAATAAATAGATATCGATGCAGGGGGTTCCATAGCCGACTCGCATTCATTTAAGCTCTGGGAACAACATGAACCCATAGTTAGCAACGACAGATGATGTTGCAGCTTCCTATTGGCTCCCGAGCCACTGGAGATTAAAACCTCTATATTGTTTACCCAAGCGGGCATGCTACCATGGGCACATTTGGAGGTAGGAAGTATGGGGTCTCTGGAGCTGAAATGAACATGGTTCCAACTTAGAAGAAAGAAAAAAGAAACTACTTGATACCACACCTTTAATTTATACCCAGCATAACTCATAAATTAACACATTGCATTTCGACCTTCATACAAAAAGCCAAATGGGGTGACAGGCCTTGTAAGGATTGTCTGGGTTAAAATGGTAGACATGAAAGACAGGTGGTGTCTGAAATCACCTACTTTTTCCTCTATACCTCTCACAATTTAATCTGACTCTTGTTCACATCTCCATAAGCAGCAATACTTGCATTAAGTCGAGATGCAAGGGCAAACGACAAGGCCATGTCCACTTAGCAGTACAGCATACTGGAAGCTCAAGTCAAGAGCTTGCCAATCTGCCAATATTAAGCACACAGATTCAATCGGGTCACCAGATTCATATTTTATTGTTTCTCCAATGTTTCTGTGCAAAGGCGCACCTTTATAAGGGTGAAAGAAAACATACAAAACCGGACATATACAATGGCACGAAAAAAAATCCCTGCAAAATCCATAAATTTCACTCCCTAAATTAAAAACCACAGCCACATATAATTAACACATACAGTAGAATGCAAAACAATATTATATCAACATTACATTACTTTCCCATTAGAACATTTAAGATACTTTATCTTATTCACAAGGTTTTTTTTTATAAAATACATCTTTACCAATTAAAACATTCTTTTGATTCAATCTGCAAATGCAGAGCTGATCAAAATAAGAAATATTAAGAAATTCTATTATGTCTGGAGCAAATCCCTCCCATAAAAAGATAGGGATTTAAAAAGAAAAAAAAAAGTGATGCACAATATAAAAGTGATATATAGGGAACACCAAGCAATAAATGACCTATTTTCCAAAAAAACAAGGAAACGTAACTGCATTATTAATTCCATATGGAGCTAATGCACCCAAAGTGAATATCCAAAATGCTTCTCAGTGGAAAAGTCTTTTATGTCTATCTCCACCTCTCGGGAAAGGTTTTACATGCTCAATTGCCATGCATCTTAATGATGATAGATGTTTTTATATCCTAAAATGTGATGCCACAGGGCTCTCATCATCCTTCATGACCTGTGTCAGCTCACTACGATGTTCAGTCACAAAACTATAAAGAACATTTGGTCTTGCTTATATGTCTAGTTCTATGAGAGAACTTTAGAAAGAAACCACATAATCACTTTAACAGGTAATATATGTTTAATCTTAAAACTGTTTTAGGGGAGAAGGAGTGGCTCAGTGAGTAAAAAGACTGACTGGCACTGAGTTTAGATGTTAGTTTAGCAGGGGCGCCTGGTTCAATTCCCAGTGTCAGCTCCTTGTGACCTTGGGCAAGTCACTTTATCTCCCTGTGCCTCGGGCACCAAAAACATAGATTGTAAGCTCCACAGGGCAGGGAACAGTGCCTGCAAAATGTCTCTGTAATGCTCTACGTAAAACTAGCAACGCTATACAAGAGCATGCTTTTATTATTATTTTCTGTCCTGGCAAGGTTAAATGTACCACACTGAATATCAGAATTTCTGCATTGAAAACAATCAACTTTAGTTGAAAAGGTATATTTTTGGGAGTTTTTATCAACAGGAAGTGCCGTGACAAAAAGATCTCTCAAATGAGTACTCCTTTTATACCATATAATAGGAGTGTACAGTAGGTTTAATGTTCTAATATTTTCGTAATGTCATTCATAGAATATTTGCACTTTTACTCAATGTACTCACAAAGGATATCCTAAAAGTTGAGTCTCTTTGTGTGTCTCATCTCAATGCTCTTTTCAGAGCTTTTTCAATATCCAATGGTTTACAAAAACCAACCCAAGGAAAGTATGACACACAGCCAAAAGGAGTGGGTCCACAAGATAATAAACAATAATAAGTCCTTCAGTCGTCCATGTGCAGAAACAGAAGTAAAAACCTCCTACATGTTTCGTGCCCCAGCACTTTATCAAGGAGTATACCAAACACATATGCTACCCTTCCTTAAATAGCACACTTACCAGCACTCCGTTTTCGCGCCATTGGGGGAGTGACGTCACACGGCCGGCCCCCGGCCTGCGTGAAGACGCCTGTACGTCAAGACGCCGTAGCACGGATACAGGATGGGGGCACTTCTGATATGCGAGTTACAGTTTCCATTATTTATGTGGTTCAGCTAGATCCAGGGATCATCCTAATGAGGGGCTTTGTGGTGGGTTCATGCCCGGTACCTTGCCCCTTCAGCGATTATTGGTCCCCATAAAGACGGCATACCACTGAAGAAGTGTGTTTATCTATTCGGAAGCCCCCGTATCAGTGCTGTGGATTTATATAATAAAGTATAAAGACTTATATAATAGATCCGTCACTAGAGCGCATGCATCCCTGAACATTCTCTACATATCCAATGGTTTACAACCTTTAAAAAAAAAAAAAAAAAAACACCATAATGTGCTCCTCATTTGCTGAAGCTTATTATCTCTCTCGTTTACATTACAACACAACCTGATAACCCTGAAAATTTAAGAAAATGGTAAGCTTGCAATCAAAGGTTTAGGATGGAAACTGTCTGTTCTTAAAACTGTGTTTCGATCTGTAGTTGTTTTATAAATTAAAAATCGTACATTATCAGAGCAGCCAGCCACATCCAAGAAAATCTACTTTTTACAGTGTATTTCTGGACAAAAACTTAATTGTACTAACTAAATTTAAATAACCAATAAACTAATGTAATGTATTCAAAGCACCACACCATATTTTTCTGAAGAAACGTTTATTTACAATAATGAACAGTTTGTCTTTTATGATCTGCAGGTGGGACTATTTAGACGATATTCTCGTAATTTGCCATGGTGCTTGGAACAATCAGTGAGGGTTTAGTGAGTGGGAGTCAAAACTGGAACTATACATGCTATCTGAAGCTCCCTTTACACACAAATGTTGCCCCTGTACACCAAATAAATATGCATATGCACCAAATAATTAGAAAAGATAAAATCAAATCTATAAGGAAGGTTAAAAAAACCTAGCTTTTTATTATTAGTGTAGCCTCCCTCTTGGGGCTACTAAAATTGTTACTACTAAGATTACTAAGAGTATATAAGATCTGGGTTCAAAATCTTGGGAAAGTAATTACAGCTTTAGACAGACTTACTGTCCCCGGCAACCTGGACCAAAATGCCAAAATCCGCTGCCCATCAACAGTAAATTTTGCGACCCGGGAGGATTAAAGTGAAATGCCGGGGAAGCGGCGAAGGCCTCTGTAACTTCTCCTTACCTTGGTTCACATGGCTTCTGGTGATGCGTCGCCATGGCAACGCAGCGGCAAATGATGCAGTGCGGTCATGTGACGTCACGTTGCCATAGCAACGTGACATCATGACGCCAGAACACCAAGGCAAGGAGGGGGGGCACGAGGAGAGAGGGACAGCCGGCATGGGGCACAGGGGGAAAAGATTGTGCTCCCCTGATCTAGAGGAGGGGGGTGGGGTAGTATTGTTGGGGGTGTTGGGTGTACGTAATTTAGTCTCATCTGTCCGGCCCCAAGATTACGTAGATGCCTGAATATGGGCCTCTATGTCATGAGGGGAAACACTGGAGGACCATATTTAGTCATCTACATCATCAAGGGGGTTTGACAGGACATTTGAATTATTAATTTTTTTAACATAGGTTTGAACCCCATTTATTTCAGCTCCAGGACCCCCTGCTTCCAGAGATACAGACTTTGTAAGGGGTGCTATTAGCTGCCTGGTTAGCAGAGTTCAGGGTTCAGCTCTGGAGACCCCCTGCTTCAAACCTAGGTAAAAATGAATAATAAAAAGTCCATGCATTGCTCCTAAAAGAGATGATCAGTGAGACACAGAGACACAGACACAGACACAGAGACACAGAGAGAGAGAGAGAGAGAGAGAGAGAGAGAGAGAGAGAGAGAGAGAGAGAGAGAGAGAGAGAGAGAGAGAGAGAGAGAGAGAGAGAGACTGCTTCACTCTTGGAATCCTCTGTGCAGCTCCTACAGACTGGTGGCTGACCCGGCAGGATAAACCCTGCGGTGGAGCAATTCAGTAGGTACCCCTGCAGAGTTAATCCTCCAGAGCCGCTTTCTGTTTTAGGGCCCACAATGCGGTCCCGCGGCCGCACACAAACGTGGCACAGAGGACAGTAAGTCTGGCTACAGCTGTGTGCCTCTATTAATTCTCCTCAGCATAAAAGATTATCATGGGAAATACAGGCTGGTGTAGCTTGCTGTGAGGATTGGACCTCGGCCCCGCCCCTGTAACACGTCCCGCGACGTGCTGGGTAACACACCTCACACTGAGGCCGTGCACAGGAGACGTGTGCCAGGCTCAGGAACACCTCCGGATCGGGCTTTGGCCCCGCGACATCTCGAGTGATGCCACTCACGAGCGCCACATTACTCCGATCAGGACCGGACCCAGGCTCTGCCCCTGCGCCGCCTCCCGTGACGCAACAGAGGACGCCCCTCACACTTCACGCTAGCGTTGCAATACCAGGGGCACTCGAGGGGTTAAAGCTGGCATTAATTACTCCACAGCTGCGATACACTCCTCCCTTGCCTATCAGTACACAGTCTATCTGTGATCGTTCATTACCGTGCAGCCCTGTACTACTTCCTCATTGGCTACCTGCCCTTTATATGCTCAGCCAGACCTCTGGCAAATTGGCTGAGCATAAACTTTGTTTATGTTTCAAGTGCTTACCTCAAGCATCCTGCTGCCGTGCTGTTGCTCTTGCATTCTGCCTTGATTTTCTGTTACCTTGACCCTAGCTTGTACCCGGACCGCTGCCTTCTCTGATCCCTGACCTCGGCTTGCATTTAGACTCCCACATCACTACTCTTGGACCCCGGCTATGCACAACGACCATCCGACTTCTCCAACCCCAGACCACGGCGTGTAAATATGGCCATTCTGACCTCCCCAACCCTGACCCAGCTACACGACCACGACTCTGCAATCCGGACGCGGTTACACGGTTGTAATTCGGTGTATTCTGACATCCTCACCTCAGCCTCGTGCTCCCGTCCTGTTTTTGGTGAGCACTCGTTACACTTACCCATGTGTGTTACAAAAGGTTACACTCTATGATCACAATTATGGAGTTGGACAGTATTTCTTTAATTATACCCTCATAATACAAATGTATGCATAAAGTGAACGGAGGAGTTTGGAGCCTCTATAAAAGAGCTCAATACCCCTGAAATGGAAGGTTCTTTAAAAGTCCTTTCAAAGTTATTGAGTTCTAGTATTTTATTAAAGTGTCTGTTAAAGGTTCTGCAGGACTCTACAGTCTGAAGACTGTAAACATCCCACAGCTTCAGTGCCACAGGATCCTGTTCAATCACTGAATTGAGCCCATATTTCAATATGTGAGTAGTAGTAGTTGGCACAGCATGGATATATGTGCATTTTAGGTAGTCTCTTTAAAACATATAAACAAGCATACTTAGCTCTTTTTGAGAACCTGAGCTCTGCATCTGTGTATCCACATTCTCCCGCATCTACTATATCTGTTTGCATGGACTCTTAACTGGGCACGCTTATGGCCAGATTTACAACAGGAATTGAATACGGGAGATCTCGGCACAGCACCGCTAACAACTCCAACGCAAAAAGCTTCAAAACTTCCCAGAGGTCAGTCAGTTTAAAATATTTTATTAAAGACTCATAAAACAGATACAAAAAACTCCTACACATTTCACGCCCAAGGCACTGTCAAGGAGTAACTAACAGATCTCAACTCAGATATTTAGATGCCATTACAATCAATGTCAATTAAAATCAGATGTGTGTTCAACATCTCATTGGATAATGAATCAAGTTCTTTAATAAAATACATAAATCCCCTGATACTAATCTAATTTAACCATACAAATATATACATGAATGAGTACACATTAAGTAGAAAAATACAGCGCAGTTGATACACAAATACATATACAGTACATACATTTACAAATATATACAGGTATGCAAACGTAATAATAGATGATTCTACAGTATCCATGGCAAAGGGTTAATTAATCAAATGCATATAAATTAATTTCATGCGGTCATCTTTCACCCTCTGCCAAAGGAATATATAGAGAGTATTCTCATATTTTCTAACAGTTAGATATCTATAATTGAGAGACCAGTTTTGATATTCCATAAAGAGATAAGAGAAGAATTTATTTAGACATCATTATTTTCTATAGACTCTAAATAGACTATTTATTATTTATTTGGAAGTGGACTGTAGAGAAACTGAAAGAATGTATACGATTTTGAATGATAAGTCTTTCAATCTGAATGACACACACGATTATCAGTATAATCATATACATTTCCTAGATCTTTATCTATATGAAAACTTATCATTGAAAGTTATATATATATATATATATATATATATATATATATATATATATATATATATAGTGAGAGAGAGATATTCCTCAATGATAATTCTTGCAGCTACATCATTGTTCTGATGACTCAAACTTTAGACAACAAGTACAGTAGCTGAGTTACACCAGCTCCCCCTATCACCCACTATTCCATCTGTTACTCGCTGCCCCCCATTAGCCACTGCCACCCACTGTGCTTCGAGGTATTAATACTATTTGAATAAATGGATTTCTCTGTTAAAATATATTTACTTGAAAGGCAATTGTAATAATGCACAGTACCACAAACTAAGCTGACATTAAAAAAGTATTTGAGCCATATTGGTCCCTTATTAATGTTAGGAAAAAATACGTAGTATGATACCTTTTATTGGACCAACAAACAATTACAATTACATGAACACCTGAAAGATTTTTAGAGGCACCAGCATACGTGAGAAGGAATCATGGGCTGAGATTGAGTGGTGTATTTTGACCCATATGTTAGTTAAATACTTGTCATCTGAACATTTCTTTTTCTACTGTAAATGTGCATGATGTGCTGCAGCATCACTTACATTAGTAAGAGATATTATCATCAAACTAAACCCATTGTCTAGAGAGAATGAGGACGCTCCCCAGGTGCTGTATTGCTCAAATACATAAACGTATTCATGACTAAACAGGGTAAATGTTCTAAATGTATCACTATTAATAGCACACCACTGTATACGCCAGATTCTTGTACGGTCAGTTTTCTCCGCTAACTTGAGTTTGTCGCGTGTAAAAATACACAGTACATTCACAATATACCAAGCTATCTTTGTAAAATAAACAGACATATGTATGTTGTGTTCACTTTACGTTTCATACATTAATGATCTAATATTTTACAAATGCTGCCCTCTTTCCTGACAAAACAGTCCACGCACGGTATTGGTGTTGGCTAATTGGAACCAGTCATACAGGGATGTCTCAGAGGTAATTCTAGACTCTTCTGTACATTCTGCGGGGCTGGGACTTGTAGAAGTAGGACAGGACAGAGAAACAAAAATATGGAGCCCCCAGGGATTATTACAATAAAAATATATTTGCATTTACTGTATTGAAGTCTTGTAATACAGCAAATAATGATCCTTCACACAGGTAACTTTAAAATAGGAACTTCTCCCTTTTTCGCCTCTAAGCAGAGGACATACTATTCTTAATCTGCTGACCAGGGCAAGAGCTTTGTGGCATTAGAACTGCTCCTACAGGTACAGCACATGACAGAAAAACTTTCAGGGTATCTATTACTGTCCCCAAACTATACTGTTCTAAACTGCATTTGGGTTCCTAAACGGCAAGAACAAATGAATAAAAGTACATCTTTAACCAGGGATGAGCTACAACAGTAACCTCAAAATGAACTTTATTACATTACCAATATCATCATAACAACAGAACAAGCCATATAATCCTGCAACACCCTCCTGCTCTCAACCACTGGCGTGTGAAGTCAGACTTCGAACTTTAGAGGTGGCTTCATGCATGCCTCAATCTATGTACTCAATTAGATACAAATCGGAAGAAAATATTTCATTTAGCAGTATTTTGAGCACTAATACCATATACTCTATCAAAAATATATTTTATTTACCTTTCATTTACAGTACTTTCCCTTTTTCATTCAAATCACCTATGCCTTTATTAAAAACCTTCAAGAGTTTTCTATTTAAAAGAAATTTATTTTTTGAATGAATACCTTCAGGAACTGTATATGATCATGTGAATTTATCATAGCCACATTAAAATAACTGTAGCAATCTGTAGACAAAAGGTTGAAATAAATGTAGTATTGATTGCATTTGCAAACATATTTTATTTTTATTTTTCATAGGGAACATATATAAACACTGTACGCGATATAGTATGTAGCAGGGTAACCTCCCTTGCCTACTCCCTGGCAGTGGTCCCGTCACTCGGGAGGTTCAGGGGATGTTGCAGTGGCCATTTTGTGGTTGGCGCTGAATGTATTGTGGGACTGTGTGTGTTGCAGCAGCCATGTTGTGGATGGCATCGCCGGAAGGGGAGGGGCTACAAAACCTGGATGTCCTCCGCGGCACTGGAGACAGCGAGGCAGTTCTGATGGAGCCGGCGAAGGGAGTAGTAGTGTCCAGGGAGCTAGTCAAGCCCCGTGGACTAGGCCAGACCCGTTCCCCGTAGGTCCCAGCTAGCTTCCCCTACACTGTAGTGGAGTGTTGTAGGGCTTGCCATAGTTTATGGATTCCCCGTTAGTATTAGGCCTTGGCAGAAAGGGACCGGCGCTGGGAAGGAGGATTCCCCAGCGGGAGGATCAACGCGAGGCGTGACGGATCGTGAGGCGAGAGGGGATTGTGCCGGAGGCCCTGCATCGTGTGACCATGCTTGCAGCCTGTCTACAAATCCCCTAGTGTACTCGCGTAGCCAGGAAGGTACCACGTGCACCAACACTTCATGGGAGGGTAGCACTGCCCTCACATATACTTGGGTGGGATTGTTCTGCCGGACACCGGGTTCTAGGTGCCCAGGGCACCCTCAGTACTTTGGGGTGGATAATTACCACTGTTATTGCTGTTGTATTTATCTATAATAATCTTATTAGATGGTCAACTGGAGCTGAACTGCTTAATTCTCATCTTTCAGGCCCAAGAAATGTACCTTTGTATTTGAGGTGACCTGAAAAAAAAATCAATAATACTACCGGGGTTATCCTATATGATGCCACAATGTCATGCCCCAATTATCTTGCAGCTTTTTATGATTCCACTGGATTCAGGCTGATCCGGCAGCCATGTTGCTTTCCCAAAATGTAAAAAACAAGCAGCAAGGGGAATAGATACTTAGGCTTATGTGTGTCATATATAATTGCTTAATATAACTGCTGCTAAAGGAACAGGCAATTTCTGATTAGGAAGTACAGTAACAGAAGTGCTATAAGTATTTTTGAAAATAAAATCCCCACCTATTTTGTATGATTCTGCAATCATTTTCCTTTTGTACATTTTCTTCTATTGCAAACAGCTTCACAAGACCACATATAATGTAATTTACATTGGACTTACTGAAGGTCCTTATAACACGCCTGGATGTTTTTAAATTAAGTGGTTTGTTCCAGGTGGTATGACTACTGTATGTTGATAAGATCATTAAGTGTGATTTTATATATACAGCTGAACCCCGTTATAACGTGGTCCTCGGGGTCCACCCGATCCGACCGAGTTATAACCAGGATCGCGATTTAAAAAATGGCCGCCGCAATCAGGGACTCCGCATCGCACGGCGACGCAAAGGAAGCCCCCCCCCCCCCCCCCGCAGCCCTACCTGGCATCTCCAGCAGCTATTCTGTGTGCTGTGCAGCTGATCTGTGTGCTGGGCTGTAAGTCTGGTAAGTCTACGAGAGGGAGGGAGAGGGGGGAGTGGCGGAGGATCTCACAGAGTCAGGAGAAGCAGGGATATCAGCTGTCTCTGTGAGTCCCCCGGCCAGGAGCCAACTCCCTTCTCTCCTCCCCCACAGGGGTGTGTGTTTATATAACAGTTTGTGCCTGTGTGCCTCTCAGGTTAATAACACCAGCCCCATGTCCCCTGCTTCCTGCAGTGTGTTATTGTCCCATATCCCATTCCCGGCCCTAACAGGGCCCCTGGAGCTGACGTCCTCACACTGATTTGATCCTTCTCAGCCACCGTATATACCCCTTCCCTGCTTTTATACAGAGCTGTGTGCTCCTGTGTCCTGAACATCTGCATACAGCACAGGTAACTACACCCTCACTGCTGTGTGTGTGTGTGTGTATATGTATATATGTGTGTGTGTATGTATATATGTGTGTGTGTTTATATAACACTGTGTGCCTGTGTGCCTCTCAGGTTAATAACACCAGCCCCATGTCCCCTGCTTCCTGCAGTGTGTTATTGTCCCATATCCCATTCCCGGCCCTAACAGGGCCCCTGGAGCTGACGTCCTCACACTGATTTGATCCTTCTCAGCCACCGTATATACCCCTTCCCTGCTTTTATACAGAGCTGTGTGCTCCTGTGTCCTGAACATCTGCATACAGCACAGGTAACTACACCCTCACTGCTGTGTGTGTGTGTATATGTATATATGTGTGTGTGTATGTATATATGTGTGTGTGTGTGTTTATATAACACTGTGTGCCTGTGTGCCTCTCAGGTTAATAACACCAGCCCCATGTCACCTGCTTCCCGCAGTGTGTTATTGTCC
This sequence comes from Ascaphus truei, assembly GCF_040206685.1. Taxonomy (NCBI): domain Eukaryota; kingdom Metazoa; phylum Chordata; class Amphibia; order Anura; family Ascaphidae; genus Ascaphus; species Ascaphus truei. The sequence continues at coordinate 369,844,953 of NC_134485.1, forward strand.
AATATCCCATTCGAAGCCCTAACAATGGCCCTTGGAGCTGACATCCTAGCACTGATCCTTCTCAGCCACCTTATATATATCCCCCTTCCCTGATCGTATACAGAGCTGTGTGCTGCCTGTGCCCTGAACATCCACATAAAGCACAGGTAACTACACCCTCACTGCTGTGTGTGTGTATACTGTACATACATACATACATACATACATACATACATACATTGAGGTGCAGTTTGTGCCTTATTAATAACGAGGCTGGACACTGGAGTGAGGACAGGCTCTAATGTCCAGGCTTATGGTTTTTATATCTTAATGTTTTTAAATGCTGTATTTTTTGTACATGTTTATTATCCCCCTCCCCCCTTTGATATTACTAAATATTTTCAATACTGCAATATGAGGGTTCTGCGCTTTACTATTGAAGTGAAACTTCTTTGCTGGCACCTACAGAGTTTTGATAGGAAAAATCCCTTGTGTTGTAACAAAATTCCATAACGGAAGTGACGTAACTGCTGGCAGAAAAGGCCATCAGTGACATTGGGGGAAGGAGAGGAAAGACACTGACTGGCACACACACAAACACACAATGACTGACCACACACACACACTGACAGACACACACACACACACTGACAGACACACACACACACTGACTGACACACACACACACTGACTGACACACACACACACTTTTTCTTTCCATATTGTTAGATTGTGATGCCTGAGCCATCCAATTAATCAGCAGTATACCCTCAATCACAAGGAAAGTTATTTGTACCCTCTTATTAATCTTTATTCACTTAACACATTGTTGTCACTTCCTCCAGTGGTTTGTTTGTGTTTTTATTTATAATATTCACTTTATTGCACCCCACTTATAAAATTGAGCGCATTTGTTTTTTTCTACTTATTAAGTGTGTGTTTCCCCCACTACTGTATCTTAGGACACTATAATACATAGGATCGGTCACAGAGTTTGTTAGCAATAGTCTGATGAGAAGGCAATAAGATTGATTAATTAGGGGTAAATATTTTTTTATCAAGTGGTGCACAGTGTAAAAAAAATTGGGAACTACTAACTAATCATATAACTGTAACCGCCCTCCTAAAGGGTTACTAACATGGCTGTTGTATGCTAGGCCCCATCCTGGGTTGCTATGGGGATCCAGATGTCACACAGAGATATTTAAGGAGAAGGGACTATTCTGGAAGGTTAGGTTCCAGAAGGACACAGGGAGAGCAGCCTCAGCGAGAGTAGATAAGTAATGGTTATAAAGTAATATTATAGACCAAGGTCCCCTAAAGACGGAATGGAGCCCTGAATAAATAATAAAATAGAATATGGCCCACAATATACAGTAGGGCCTCAGAAAAGAGGGCTCCCGGGTTACAGAGCTCTAACCGCGGATCAGCGCTAATATTCCTCAGCAGTCTGTGTGGAAGTTGCAGTTCCCAAACAGGCATTAGCTACTGGGTCATGTAAGAAAGAGCCGCCAGGATTCCCGCCGGGGCCAGGAGTAATCGGATTTATACCAATGATGATTCCAAAGCAACAAGGGGGCCGGGTACCACATTTATTCAGAGCAACATATTCAAAGTACTTTCAACGGAGTGTTAAGAGTGGGCACTGATGGAAGAACTGTATTCATGTATATCGCTTATAAAATATAGTACAACATTATTAAAATGTATGAGTGGTCAGACTTCCGGTGATGGCACCGTGGATGGCTGACTAGGGAAAGAGCTCCCGGCACCCTCATATGAAACCAATCAGAAAGAGCAAGCCTCCTCATAAAAATACACCCAGAAAAGCTGCCAACCCTCCCCCTGAAGCAAAGGGAATGGAAGGAAAACTAAAAAAAGCCCAGAACCCGGTAACGAGGTTCTTCCCGCCCGCGCAGAGACAGCCGGAGCCGAGCTCCGACACCCAAGATGGCGGTGAGGAGCCAGAGCACGCCGCAGGGAGCGTACTGCAGGGTAATTTCGACCTCGAGCGACAAGAGCTAAATAAAGATTTCTTTGAGTCCCTCTTTCTTAAGATGAGGAAGGGGTTCCAGGAGGACCTAGCGACGGCCCTGGATGGCATAAGATCTGACCTAAGTTGCCTAACTAAAAGAACGGATGACCTAGAGGCCAAAATGGACGGGGCCCTCACAGCACAATCCAACACAGAGGACGACATGGCCAGGCTTGACCACGCTGTTAATGAATTAAAAGACACCCTAGAGGACCAAGAAAACAGGGAGCGTAGACAAAACCTGCGCATCAGAAACATACCCAAATCTGTGTCCCCTGACAACCTCCAGGCCTACCTCAGAAAAATCTTCCTGCAGCTGGTCCCAGATCTATCTGAACATGATCTACAAATGGACCGGGCCCACCGGGCTCTGGGACCCAAGTCCTCTGACCCTAATCGCCACAGTGATGTTATCGCAAAACTGCATGTATACTCCACGAAAGAAAAAATTATGGCCGCCAGCAGAGGTGTGGGGGACCTCCGAATAGAAGATAATAACATCCAAATATTCAGCGACCTCTCCAGGGTCACCGTCGGCAGGCGACGAGAAATGAAGCCCCTCACAACCATTCTTAGGAGACCGAGGAGTTAAGTATAGATGGGGCTTCCCCTTTAAACTGGTGGTCTTGAGAAACGGTCGATACTTTACAATATCTGACCCAGAAGATTCCCAAGATTTTCTAAAAGCCCTTGGATTACAGTCCCAGCAAGATGGCGACCGGGCCCCACGAGCCCCAACAAGACCGGATCCCACAGAGACCCCCGGACGTCGGAGCGCCTAGCTAACCAGAATCTCCACTAATGTCCCTGAGACTCGCTCTCTCCGAGTGAAGGAGGCTAAACGACTAATCATCAAAGAAGCCCCCCTACTTCCAAGGCGATTGACTGCCCCAGATGTCCGACGAATCCCCAGCATACCCATTCCATCTATCCCACAAACCCTGAGCAAGAAGCAGACCAGACAATCACCCCCTCCCCCCCTCCCTCCCGTACGCCTCCTACACTTACGATCTCCCCGGTCCTCTAAGAAAGCTACAAATGAAGTCCTCCACAAAATGCCCTGACTCCCAGCCCTCCCCGCTCACGGTTTCTTACCTCGCCCTCCGAGCCGACCACTGTCTCCTCTGGCTTGATCTTGGTGTCCGGACTTTGCACCGAGCAACTTTGGCGGGACTCCTATTTATTCCCAAGCAGGGAGTCCATCGATCAGACCTATCCCCCCTCCCCCCTCCACCCCCCTCGGGCGTACCCCCCCTGTCCCATCCCTCTCCCACTCCCCTCTCCCCAACCCGCTCCCTGCCTTGTCTACCCCCTCCACCTTGCCCACCTTCCTAATGGTCCCCCAGCTGTCTAAATATACCTCAACCCAGCCCACCTCCCACTACCTATCCCCTCCTGCCGCAGCTTCACCATTTCCCCCTAAAGGTACCACTCACCTGGGACATGTTTCTGCTCCAGCTATCGGCGATCTCCGACCTGCTCCCTTCCGTGATGCCCCAGTCGACGCCCCGCCCCTGCCTAGCGTGGAGGTGGAGGAAACTCCGGCTGTCCCTTGAGCGCTCCGAAGGGAGCCACAGCGCGGACTCTCACAAGAACGAGCACACTCGAATGATGGAGGGGGGGAATACCAGACTGAGGTGTCGAAGGACTTTTCTCTAGGGCTGCCTCATAGCCCACAACCTCTTTCTCCCTCGTGTGTCCTACCCCTTCCTCCCCACGCCCCCCGTTCTAATCTCTACCTTCCTGCCCCTGTTTCCATCTACCCGGTGGTCCCATCTCACCAGGACCCTCTCGATGTCTCACGACCTCCCTACCGACCATCCCACAAATGGCCCACAATCCCCCGTCATGGGAAACAAACGGGGCTCAGAGTTTATAGCTCTGGGAACAAAACTACCTACTAATGTCTTCCATTAAAGTTATTTCCCTCAATGTGAAAGGCATCAATTCCGTAAGGAAAAGAAAACTAGCACTACAGGAATTTAAAAAATCCAAAGGAGACATTATATTCTTGCAGGAAACCCACTTTAACTTCCCCATCCGCCCAAACACATTTAAGAGTACTTTTCCCCAAGATTTTTACTCATCTTCCCCAAACAAGAAAAGAGGAGTAGCCATCTTGATCAAAAATAATGTCCCCTTCGCTCTAACAAAGATAACGCGTGACCCAGATGGGAGGTTCCTGATCTTACAGGGCACCCTATCAGGTTCCCCCATCTCCCTCGTCAATGTATATGCCCCCAACGAAAACCAAGTTTCATTCCTCAAAAACTTATTTGATTCCCTAGACCAGTCCTCTCTGGCCTCATTACTCATAGCCGAAGACTTCAACATGGTCCTTTCCCCAGACTTTGATAAATCCACCTCACTGGCCACCCCCCATACTACCCAAACCAAAAAAAAAGCTAAAAAGTTTAGAGAAATTTTAGAAAGTTTCTCTCTAGTCGATAAATGGAGGGCCCAGCACCAAGGGCATAGGGACTACACGTTTTTCTCAGCCCCACATCAGTCTTACTCGAGGATTGACTTTTTTCTAGATACCAATAATGTTTTTCAGGCATCTACCCAGTCTAATATACTGTAGGTCCAATTACATGGTCTGATCACGCCCCTGTCGACCTAACCCTCTCTCTACCTTTCGTTAAAAGCAACACATATAAATGGAAGCTCAATTATTCCCTTCTAAATGATCCGAAAATAGTCCAGACAGTGAGACAAAAACTCTCCACTTTTTTTTAAATAAATAAAGGATCAGTTGCTGCATCAGCAATGCTGTGGGAAGCACATAAAGCTTCAATAAGAGGGGATCTTATCTCATTAGCCTCGTATAAGAAAAAAATGAAACGCAAAATACAAAAAGAACTAACAGATAGGATCCTGAATCTGGAACAACAACATAAAAGTAATCCTTCCAAAATACTTAACAAAACGAGAGCAGAACTAAAACTAACACAGCTCGAAGAGGTGGAGAGGGCGTTAAAATGGACCAATCAAAGGTTCTATGACAGGGGCAACAAAGCAGACAGACTATTGGCCACAAAGCTGAGAGGTTTAAAAGTTAAGTCCCAAATTTCTAAGATACGCACCAAAGGCGCCCAGATCTCCTTTGTGGAGAAAGAAATTGCCCAGGAATTTGCTAATTTTTATGAGGAACTTTATAACCTTCATCCTCCAGGTCAAGAACACAATAGTGCCAAGATAGCCTCACAATATCTCGCACAATGCAATCTGCCCTCCCTCACAGAGGAAGAGTTAGAGAAATTAAACAAAAAAATCTCGCAAGAGGAGCTAGCGGAAGCCATAAGCTCCCTTAAACTGGCCAAGACCCCTGGTCCAGATGGCTTCTCCAATATTTATTATAAGACCTTTGTGCCGACTCTATCCCCCTATCTCCTGGATATGTTCAACTCCTTTATGGAAGGTGAACTGATCCCAGGCACAATCTCGGCGGCCAACCTTGCCATCATTCACAAGGAAGGAAGGGACCCGCTTCATTGCGGTAACTACAGACCGATCTCCCTACTTAATACAGACCTCAAACTCTTCAGCAAGATCTTAGCAAACAGACTAAACTCAATTCTTCTCAGACTCATTCATATTGATCAAGTGGGCTTTGTGTCAGGAAGACAGGCCTCTGACAACACCCGCAAAATTGTGGATATCATAGACCATGTGCATCTCAACAGACTTCAAGCTATGATACTAAGCCTTGATGCCGAAAAGGCATTTGACAGAATCAAATGGTCCTTCGTTGACCAAACAATGCTAAAATTTGGCTTCATGGGTCCCTTTTTAGAGGGAGTCCGTGCCCTCTACCAAAACCCCACAGCATACATTAAACTACCGGGTGGACAACTAAACCCAATCCCTATTAAAAATGGAACCAGACAGGGTTGCCCCCTGTCCCCATTACTATTCACAATCACAATTGAACCCTTAGCGGCCAAAATCAGAGCCGAACCAAGCATAAAAGGTATTCTGATTGCTGGAACAGAATATAAAATATCCTTATTTGCGGATGACGTGATTCTGACCCTCGCCGACCCCCTTATATCCCTCCCCAATCTTCAGAAATTACTAGATCAATTTAGCCAAGTGTCTGATTACAAGATTAATAAGGACAAATCGGAAGCTCTTAATATCTCCCTACCAGAACCAATGTGGAAATTACTCCAATCTAACTACAAATATAGGTGGAACTCCTCCCACATAAAATATCTAGGAGTTAAAATAACCAGCTCTTACAAATCCCTTTACCAAATTAATATCCCCCCTTTATTTGACCAAATCAAAAAAGATTTAGACTCCTGGAATAACCACCGAATCTCTTGGTTCGGAAGAATCATATCCACCAAAATGAATGTCCTCCATAGATTATTATACTTTTTCCAAACCCTCCCGGTTATGATACCACTATCGGATTTAAAAAATATGCAATCCCATATATTCCGGTTCATCTGGGGAGGTCGCAAACCCAGGGTCCCGAGGTTAGTCATGTTATCCTAAAGGGGGAGGTGGGGACTGGGGGCACCTGATGTGGTCAAGTACTACCAAGCAGCCTAGCTGCGTCAGGCGGTGGTCTGGAATAATGACCCGACCTCTTCCTGCTGGCTAGCGATAGAATCTCACCACGTGTCCCCCTCCCCACTCCCAGCCATCCTTTGGTCCCAAGTAAATAAAGAAAGAGGACCACGGAAATTTGACCTAAGAGCAATGAGATGCACATGGTCTATTTGGCTCAAAAACAAAGGGAAATACGGCCTTTCATCATCCCCCTCTCAACTCACCCCTATCTTCGGAAACCCAGAGGTCCCGCCTGGGTGTTCACGCAAACAATTCGGTTAATTTCAGGACCTAAACATTAGGATGGTTGCAGACTTGCTTAAGAAGGAGGAAATTCTGTCCTTCCAAGAGCTTCAAGTCAAGTACCAGTCATGGGACCTCCACTTATTTACATTTCCTTTTAGCTCTCTCTCAAAACTCCAAATTCCCTGCCCTAACCAAAGTTGAATCTCTCTGTATCAAAGGTACATATCAGAGAGGATTAATCTCTGAGATCTACGGGGGGATGGAGTCGACACAGAGTACCCCGTCGCACACCTATATGCATAAGTGGAGTGCCGATCTAAATGTACAAATGGATATCGATGATTGGGAAGATGTCTGGGAGTCAGCCACCAAAACATCAATTTGTACCATAACAAAAGAGAATATTTATAAAATGTTATTTCAGTGGTACTTAACCCCGAGTAGACTGAGCCAGATCTTCCCCGGCACACCAGACCTGTGCTGGCCAGGCTCAGGGGGCCTACCCCTCCTACAAATCCTGCCCTAAACTGAACCTCGCCTGGGTAGAGGCAGACAGAGATGACCAATTTCCCGCCTCCCCTCAGATCTCATCCCGTTCCAATCCCCCCCCCTGCCCCACACCCGCTCCCTTCCCTCCATCCTCTGTCTCTCCCGTCCCCTCCCTTCCTTTGTCTTTCTTTCAACTATCCCCAAAAATGGAAAATAGACTATTGGATCTGACTTGTACAACCCACAGTCATTCATGTGCCCATGACTAATTTGTCAATGTCTAAGAATCACAGATGACTGGTATAACAAGACTTGGCTCGTATAAAATGCCTACTTACAAACAGTAAGTGGAGAATCAGCATGTAACGGGGAACAGAATATGCAGGAACTCAGGAGGGCTCTTTCTCACGATATGGCTCAGGAGGAAACACAATGGAGAGAGACCATAGTGCAGACCAATAAAGATGTTATCACAATAAAAGCTAAATGAAATGTACTCACAATGTGTACAAAAGATACTTCCGCAGCTGGATGGAGTCGATGGTGTCTGACGTCACATCCGTCGATGGGCTGACAGCTTCCGGTTAGCGCGGGAAGGGGAGTAGGTACGCGGCAGGGCGGTCCCCTCTCTTCTGGAATGGTGCTCACTGCGTAGGATGTGGGGGCTCAACGCGCTTCACTGAACTAACGTCAGCTTCATCAGGAGCAGTATGACACCCATACTGGGTGCAATGATTATATAAGGTGATATATAAATAAATATAATATGACCAGAGAGTCTTACATGTATTGGAAATTTAATTGAGAAATGGAGCCAATTCAAAATCTACATTAAGTCCATTAGGTATAAGAGTATGAAGTTTATGGATCCAATACATTTCTTGTTGGCCCAAGTCTATATCCCTACTACGGCCTCTCCAATGTTGAGTGACATTTTCTATAGTAGTGAATGTGAGGCCTTTTGGGTTAGAGTGGTGATAAAGCGCAAAGTGTTTTGATACATTATGCGTCATTACACCACGTCTGATATTACTAAGGTGTTCTATAATATGTGTTTTGATAGCTCTTTTTGTTTTTCCCACATATTATAGCCCACAAGGGCATTCTAACAAGTAAATAAAGTATTCGGTATAACAATTCATATATATTTTAAAAGATTCATTTTTACTGTTTGATTTGAAATTATTTTTATCTTGTTGTTTATGTTCACAAGCCTTACAGGTAGAACAACCATAAAAACCTTCTAATTTTTGGAACCATCATTTGTTTTTGGTAGTGATTTTTTTGAGGGCACTAGGTGCAATTATATTTTTCAGATTTTTCGCTTTTTTAAAGACTATTTTGGGTTTATCTGGAATTTCATTTTTAAGAATGGGATCATTGAGTAAAATATGCCAATGCTTACAAACTATTTTGCTAATATTATTGGCTTCTCTATTAAAGGTTGTCAGGAAAGCTGTGTCAAAATTGTTATTAGAGTTCTGTTTCTTTACATTTGATTTGATTAAATCTTTTTTTTTCTCTACCATTACAACTCTCTCCGTTCTCTCTATATCTGAGTTGCTATATATTACAATATTTATATGCCTTTTTTAATTTTTTTATTCTATTAAATAAAGTTTTTTATAATTGTTTGATCTCCCTTTTTAACACTGAGTTATGTACTCTTTATGAGAAGAACCTGTGGATTAATTAAACAATTTAAATTAACCAATCATTGATAACACTATATAATCATTGCACCCAGTATGGGTGTCATACTTCTTCTGATGAAGCTGACGTTAGTTCAGTGAAACGTGTTGAGCCCCCACATCCTACGCTGTGAGCACCATTCCAGAAGAAAGGGGACCGCCCTGCCGCGTACCTACTCCCCTTCCCGCGCTAACCAGAAGCTTTTAGACCATCGACAGATGTGACGTCAGACACCATCGACGCCATCCAGCTGCGGAAGTATCGAAGGGAGACGGCTTGGATACCACCTCCCTGGCGTGAGACTCATTGCTCTACTATTATGTGCCTAATACTTTTGTGCACATTGTGAGTACATTTCATTTAGCTTTTATTGTGATAAAATTTTTATTGGTCTGCACTATGGTCTCTCTCCATTGTGTTTCCTCCTGAGCCATATCGTGAGAAAGAGCCCTCCTGAGTTCCTGCATATTCTGTTCCCCGTTACATGCTGATTCTCCACTTACTGTTTGTAAGTAGGCATTTTATATGAGCCAAGTCTTGTTATACCAGTCATCTGTGATTCTACTGCACCATCATTTTATCTTTTCTATTTTGGGGTGTTCCTCAAATTTCGCTCCCTTCAACCCTGGATCTAATTTGTCAATGTGTCAATGTTAACCAGCTCAGTATTCATGTTACAAGTTTCCAATAAAGAAAAAAGATTGTTTAAAAAAAAATGTATGAGTGGTCCCTGTCCACGGGAACACAAATAAATGACGTTGTAATACAAAAGTTGGTGCCCATTATTCTACAACCTTGCTATCTCATCGTCCAGCCGCTTGAATCCAGCTCCTGAGTCAAGGTAACCCATGCAGAGCACCCATATATGACACAACACTCTGATCTCCCTAGAAGCCGGGCAGGGAGGGTTACATAACTGTACAAAACAACAATGCAGTTTGATGCCAGGGATTTTAGCATATCTTTAAGCATAATGAAAATCCACAATGGATTACAATACAGTACACACAGTCTTTCTGCAGGCAGTGTTTATATTACATTACAAATATTATCGGTGTATAAAATTGACATTCCCATATTCAATCATTTTCAGAAACGCTAAAGATTGAATTTTGTTTAGTTTGATTGCGAATTCACTGACAATATTAGCTAAATGTTTATCAAGAAAATAATTTGTGTCATGAGGCTTTCCATCAAGACTTCGCAGACATGATTTCCATTCTACTGCATGTGCATATTATTCCAGTACAGTGAAGATAAAGAAGGTCAATGGCCCACAAAGATGCTGGGTACCACTCTTGGAGACTAGTACATACTGCAGTAACATAATTATGTACTGAATGAAGGCTACTATATATATAAAGACATAACTGTTTCCCTCCTTTATTTGATCCTTCATCATTATGTCATCCAAATTCTACAGCAAAATAGCAGGCTCAACAATAGGCTGGTCAAATACATTTTACAGTATACAGTAATAGTAGAAATGTAAAAAAAAATGTCCTACATAGAATGGTCTTTTCAATAGCAACCAGTATAAAATCTGTGAAATACTAGGCTTCTGTCATACTTTTTTTTACAGAGCTACAGTATTTACAGTTTCACAGGTATTTTTAATTCTGCAGCTGATGGAGGACTATTGTGTAAAGCCTATTCTGCTCTCAGTCGCATTCAATAAATTTCTGTCCTGTGGTTTTTTAATCTTGAGCATTTTATTACAGTGACAGACAATATTAATGCAATGGGAGGGGCAGTAGGGCACTCCAAATAAAGGTTAGGCTTGCATGTTGCCTCTGCCTGTCAAGATGGCAACCCACTATAAGGGTTAATGTTGCCATCCTAGGGTTGGAAAGTGTCCCAACCCTAGTACTATGCAACAGACCCCACAGGGGTCTGTCCTTGGACCTCTTTTCTTTTTACACACTCTCTCTAGGTGACCTTATCATATCTCTTGGGTCCAAATATCGCCTCTATGCTGATGACACACAGATTTACCTTTCAATCCCTGACCTTACACCTGCTGTACAGACCAAAGTCTCTGAAAGTCTCTCCGCTATATCATCCTGGATGGCTTTCCGCGGACTCAAACGTAACATGTCAAAGATGGAGCTCCTCATACGTCTTCACAAGCCTGGCCCCTTTTCCATTACTGTTGGCAGCACTATCATACACCCAGTATCACAAGCACGCTGCCTAGGTGTCACATTTGACTCCTCTCTCACATTCACAATGTAGTTTAAACCTGACATTTTTTCCTCTGTAACATTGAAACCATATGCCTTTTCCTCTACCCCTCTACTGCAGGCCCTCATTCTGTCCCGTCTCCCACTATTGTGGCCTTCCTACCTCTCACCTGTCCCCCCTACAATCTATCATACCTATCATTTTTGAGAGCGACCATGAATATAAGGCGACCCCCTAATTTAAGTGTAAAGAAAAAAGTTTTATTTATTTTACACTATATACAGGATTATAAATTGTAAAATAAATCATAACTTTATCTATAAATAATATTTTGCCTCCCTTTTCATTTTAACCTTTCTTTTTTCCCCTTCACAATGCTCCACATTATTACAGTTTAAATCAATGCTTACACCAGACAACAAACCCTTGCAAATTATGAAAAAAGATCACATTAGACACTGCAATGCATTACAACCCCAAGAAAACACTGTAGGGGTTTTTGCACGAGACAATGTTGCATGCTATCACTGGCCCTGATGACTAATATATTGAGTTTGCTAATTTATCTGCTAGTCCTAGTCCTGTGTAAGTTGCTGTGTTGACCGCATGCGCATACGTAGATGGCTAATGTGTTGCTGCCTTACACACCATTGAAAGGAGCGCATGCGCATACTGTTCCTATCCCCTGGACACCCAGAATGTGCAGAGCCTGATTATGAGGCGAGTACTGTATGTACTTTTCAATTTAACTTTATTGAAAAAAACCTTCCCTTATAAACGGACAAAACCGGCAAATGCTGCTGCTAGAATCACTTTACTCTCTCCTAAATCTCTTAGTGTCTCTCCTGCTGAAATTCCTCTCCTGTCTTCCTCTTTAAATTCCGTATTACTTACCAAATTCTCCTCCTCACATTTAAAGCTATACACTCTTCTGTCCCTTCTTACATCTCAGCCCTAACTTCTCACTATGCACCTGCCCGACTCATAGGTTAAGCTCAAGGATGTCTTCTTTCTACCCTTTTTGTATTTAAAACCCTCTCCAGTCTAAAACCTCTCACTCATTGCCTGACACCTCTGGAATGCCCTTCCCCTCAATATCCAACTGGCACCCTCTCTCCACCTTTAAGACCTATCTTAAAATGCGTCTCTTTAACAAAGCATATGGGTAGCTCCGCTTGCTGATACTATACTACTCATATGCACTGACCTTGGCCTCTTTCAGATGCACTTACCAGAGCACCCTCCTTCTGTCTCTGTAAGTTATATCTAATTACCCCTTAGATTGTAAGCTATTTGGGGCAGGGACACCTTTTCCTATTGTTCTATGTCTGAAGCGCTTATTCCCATTGTGTTATAACATTATGAAAAGTGTATTGTATAGCGCTATGCACCTGGATGGCGCTATATGAATAAAAATATAGATACACCTGTAGTTTGTATATGTTTTCTATGTGTTTTACACTTTAATTAGTTTATCCATGGGACTAATTGTATGCCTGGGCAAGAAACAATGGTTGAGTACTAGGTATACAATACAATGAGTCAGGACGCTAGCCATTGTGTTGGCCAGGGGCTATACACAGGGTCAATGGGGAGCTAGGGAAGGACATGCCTGCCTGCTGGGAGAGTACATACTGAACATTGTTCTCTCCCCGGCAGCAAAGCATCAAACCCACGCTCCCAGACCCCGCCCCTCAGGGGCCATCCTTTGGCACTGGCCCACCCTCTCTCTGGATTGGTCTGTTCCAGATATCCCCCTCACTTTGGGTTGGATCAGCGGATCAAAGGGACTCCGCTGATTGGTCGGCACCCATGTTTCCAAATGGATGTCGGGAAACTATAGAAACGAACACCGATTCAAGCTCCACAGTTGTTCCACTTTGTCTCTGTGTCTAGAGACCAACTGTATCATTGACTGTGTAGACCAAGGGTGGTCTTCCCATGGACTGGGATATCTTACTATTGAGGCGGCATCCATGGTAAACCAGCTTTGGCAGCACCGAGCACCTAGAGAGTTATGAGTCACCTGTAATTCCCTGTTTGTGGGGTTATTGTTCCATTTTGTATATGTAGTTCACTGTGTGCTCCGGCCAAATAAACTATTGTTTATTAACCTATATGTTCTGGCTGGTTATTGCGATCCCTAGTAGTCTGGTCAACCCCAACTGTGATAATTAGAATATCAGATAATATTTCTACATTTTCATCCCATATATCTGTATATTTGAAGTATGATGCAATTAGGATAACTCCATTTTGCGGCATCGAGGACTGTAGATCAGATTCATTAAACTTAAATTTGTTCATTGACATTTTGTAAAATTTAATTTGCATCAATAGATATGCATTGCAAAGTATAGTTTAGAATTCTGCTTGAAGCTAAGAGTACATGGAATAATGGATATGATAGCATTGCATTAACTTGTTTGTTTTTTGAAAGCATAATCTAATATCAGCCGATATAATTTAGTACCACGATAGGGAGATAAATCACAAATCATAAGATTATGATACCAACCATGAGAATTTATTTACAAGAATCTTTTACTGTTCAATATTATAATGCTGTTATCAAACACTAAGGGGCCAATGCTATAAGCGTTCATTAAAAAAAGCGCCAGGCCTTTTAAATCGCCTGTTTTTTGAGCGTTGCAATCACGGTATTCAGAAAGCCTCAATTACAGTACCTGTAATAGCAAAATTCCAAAACGGGTGAGTAGCCAGTGGCGTGAAGATCGCCTCTCTGAAAAGGCCTCACCCGGCGATTTCTTTCAGCTGCAGAGAGAGCTGCTCAGAGAGAGCCGCCTCTCCCTGCGCAAATCTTGCCCGAAATTAATGTTGTTTTAATAAAAATTTGAATACTAGTGTAGATGAGCAGGGGGTCTTCGGAGCAGAAACGCGTTGATTTCAGGTCTGGGGACCCCCTGCTTCCCGAGATACTGGCCCTGTTATGGGGTGCCGGTATCTCCTATGCATTTTTTCCCACGGTCACGTGATGCAGGACATTAAAATGCATAGGCGATACCGGCACCCAATAGCGGGCACCCAATAGCGGGGCCTGTATCTCGGGAAGCAGGGGGTCACCGGACCTCAAATCAACGCGATTCTGCTCCCGAGACCCTCTGCTCATCTACACTAGTATTACAATTTATATTAAAACAGCTGCTACCCACAATAAACATTAAAAACACAACACTAATACCCACCTCCTCTACCCCCACACGATTGATACCAGAGGCCACGAGTGTCCTCCGATGCCAGCAAGAATAGATGAAAAAATACAATCTAATGGCCCCTAGCCCCTTAATCACCGTAACGGTTAATAACCGATATAGTAATTAAGGGGTTAACCCACCCTCCCGTAATTAAGGAGGCCTAACCACCCACCCCAGTTCCACTATACCCACCCTGTACCCAATGATTGGCATAGTGGTACATCATAGCTATGTACCATGTATGGGGTGCCGGTACACCCATGTTAAAATCCACGTGGGATGTAAACAAAGCAGGGGGACACCGACACCCCATATCGGGGCCAGTATCTCGGAACGTAGGGGGCCCCGAGGCTGAAAAAAACTTTGTTCAGCTCAGGAGACCCCCTGCAAACACACACAATAAATAAAAATGTAAGCAGCTTCATTACCTTAGCGGCCATGCCAATGTTAAGGTACTGCACCGACACACTTTATTCGAGCAAATACCCAGTATGTACCTGGCAGATACCTGGAATGCGCCACTCCTCACCTCTGACAAGCCCCGTTGCGTTTGCCTTCCCAGCCTGGGTTCATGCCTGGCTGACGGGCGGCTGATCTGTTAAATGATAATGATTAGGATTTAATAGGCTGCAATGCTTCGCGTGTCTACCAGATGGCATAAATTCATGAATTGTAATGCAGTATATATATATATATATATATACTGTGCAGTATTGCAGCCAGCGGGAATAAAATGCTTCAATCCCTGCCTGGAAAATAACGCAATGCACTCGGGCAGAAAACAGTCACAAACCTCAATACACCCGGGTATACCCGAATTCGTGGGACTAGCCGAGCTCGAATAAAGTGTGTCGCCAGTGTAAAGTACTGTAGCAGATTACATTACAATATGTACTGTACTACCCACCCACTAATACATTGTCGACCCCATACCGGGTCCTGTAACTCAGGAAGTAGGGGGTCCCCGAGGCTGAAATCAACTTTGTTCAGCTCAGGAGACCCCCTGCTCATACACACTATGAATAAAAATAAAATATAAGCAGCTTCATTACCTTAGCAGCTACCCGCTAAGGTAATGATTTTTTATTGGGGGTGGAGGGGGGGGGGTGTTTGATACTAGTGTGAGGGAGCAGGGGGTCTCCTAAGTTGAACAAAGTTGATTTCAGCTTTGGGGACCCCCTACTTCCTGAGATACAGGGCCCGTTATGGGATGCCGGTATCCCTCTGCTTTGTTTAGATCCCATGGTCACGTGACCCAAAGGATTTTAACATGGGGATACCGGCACCCCATAACGAGGCCTGTATCTCAGGAAGTAGGGGGTCCCCAGACCTGAAATCACTGTGGTTCAGCTCCGGAGACCCCTGCTACATTACTGTAATGTTAGAATTTTAATAAAACCCCCGCGAATGCCTGTGAGAGGTGCGCAGTTAGAGTGACTGATTCAGCCTCTCTCTTAATGAGCGTCTATTACAGAGAGGCAGACCCCGCCCAGTAGGACTCACATAGCAGGCACCCCTGCTGTGTTACTCCGATGGGCCATTATGTCTGAAACTGACCATCTCGGGTCCACCACGCGGTGGAACGCGGGTTGTACCCAGGTAAATGTTCGAATAACGGCCGATGCATCTATATGTACTAAGATCATATTTTTTTTTTGTCAAAAATTCAGTGCTACAAAATAGTACACACTTTCATAAAATGTGTGTTGCATGTATAAAGGATTCCTATATGTCCTGTAATTTGATGTTTGGAATTAATTTTGATGCATAGCATCATGTATGTTGAATACCTCATTTAAATTAAAACTTAATTAGGTGTATTTTTCACTTATAACTAGTGATAGTAGATATGCACACAGAGTAATATTATGTATGTAGCCCCCTGTAAACAGAACGGGCTACTTATTCTTCTACTACTGGAGTAAGCCCTGGTAAGGGCAGGCGCCAGTAGTGACCATGGGTTTTTCCCCCTCACCAAGCCCCGCCTCTGTGGTAGAGGCAGGCCCCTGAGCTCTGTGCAGGCTAGACAGAGGGGAGGTCCTGCTGACATCATAGGGGGCGGGGCTGAGTCTATTCAGTGGGCTGCCCTGTGTGTGTGTGAATCAGTGCAGTTCTGCATGGAGGCTGTTCTGTTGGAGTGTCAGTTCTGAGAGAGTCTGTTGGAGGTTCGGTTCTGCATGGAGTGGAGTCTGGTCTGTCAGGCCTGGGAGAGTTTGGAGTCTCTGGATAGCAGTGTGTCTGCTGCACCAGAGAAAGGAGAGATGACCCTGTGACAGCTGCGCGGGTAGCTGGTCAGTCTGGGAGCATCAGATGGGAGCTGAGGAGAGTGTGCGGTCTGAAGTGCTGTAGGACTGAGAGGAACAGGACAGACCTATATAGAGGTGGACCAATGCCCTCACCCTGCTCAGGGGGTGAGGGGCATGGGATCTAGCCTCACCCACAGGGCATACCCTGGTGGAGGTGGAGGCAGGTGTGTTGAGGCCCCATCCAGACCATCCTGTCTGGAGACATTACTGGAGGGAAGGAGAGGAGGAATACCAATATATCTGAACTGCTGCTACTGTGTGCTGCTGCTGTGATCAGAGACAATAAAGAGACATTGCAGTTTTACATCAGACTCTGTGTGTGTTCTGGAGCATTCACCCTGGGACCAGGGTCATTCCTATATAAAGGTTCTACCCCACATTCTGGGAAGTTATAGAGGATGGAGGCGCTGCACCGTTGCTAAGGAGAAGATGGAGGCATATACCCCAGAAGCCTGGTCCTGTATCCCCGACATCACCGCGGGAGACTCAGGCCCTCCTGTTACCGGCAGGTATGCACCACCAACCTACATGTAGCCAGCCCTCACTACACCCTAGATATGGCATCTGTGTCTGGGGGGGGGGGGGGGGAACATGGGTTACATGTTTAATAGCAGTATTGTGAAAATAATACATTTTGCTAACTTACAGTATATAATGAAAGTTTGATGCATCAAATAGACTTTTAGTTGATACATATCTATTTAATTATGCATTAACAACATAAACACAGTTGGGTTAGTTGGAAAACATGAGGTTAGCCTCATACTGTGTCTTATGTAACATGGTTTCAGCCCCCCGCAATCTCACATAGGGACCAGTGCTGGGGAGATAGGCGTATTACCAGGTGTGTGGTGCTATACCTGTAGGCTGCAGGAGTACTGAGTTGTCTGCTAGTTGGTAATGAGACAGGAAAAGGACAGGCTTGGACAGATCTCTGGGTTCTTCTTGTGGTTGGTTTCAGCGCCTCCAGCTGTGATGAGACCCATGATGTTTGGGCATCAGTCCCCACCACTGCTTTCCTTAACCCTCTTGCCCAGGAACCGACAACAGGCAGGAGTAGGGTAGAACAGGATTTTATTGCATAGCATAGCTGCAGCAGCTCTTCATAGCACAGCATAGTTTCTGAAGTCCCAGGACCTCTAGATGTTGCTGCCCCGATAGTGTGGTGCTCTGTTCTGGATGGTCTCTAGGCCGTCTGGCCTAGAGTGGGCCTGCTTTCCATCGATGGTGAAGACTGGCAGCCTCCCTCTCTCCTTGGGGAGCAGGATCAGTCTTCTAACTTTAGTGCTCCTCCAAAGAAAGCTCTGGAAGGGGCAGCTCATGGACTGTACCCACCTCCAAGGGGCTGTACACAGGCCATGAGTCACCACCTCTCTTCCTTCATTTTCTAAAATAGCAGAATGGGGGTCACTGGCCAATAGATTAACCTACTACTGCCTGGAACTTAACAGGACTTACATAGCAGATATACTATGTGGGGAAAGAAAGGAACAATGGGACATACCCTATAATACTTAGTTGAGTTGAGAGGGAGCAGGAGTCGGAGCTAGTGTTAGAGTATTAGTATCAGAAGCCGAAGGAGCTGATTATATACTCTCCAACACCTCAAGTTGTGTTGTCGTTCAGTGGTGGCAGCGGTTATATGGTTCATAGATTGTGAGAAGGCAGGTCTGTCCTGTTGTGAGTGGTGTTTCTATTATAGTCCATGTTTATTAAGCGGTACCATGCCATACGACACCTTCCGTTGACAAAGGAAACCTATTCAAATGATTCTTAGACACTACACTCACCATAAAAGAATATAATTACAATGAAACAGTAATCTACAGAAAATCCACACACCACAGATTTTTACATAAAACCAGCTTCCATTCCAGTCACATTAAAAAGCTGTAATTTTCAGCCAGACCCTCAGATGCCACAAAGTCTGTCCTAACACCAACAGCAAGGACAAACACCTCAACTCATTCCATACAGCCCGTATGGAACAAAAACACTCTGTCCAGTACAGAGAAAAATAGAGAAAAACAGGTACAAATTAAAAGGAAGATACTGATACCTCTAGTCATAACCTACAACCTGTAAGGATCCGCCATCCTGCGCCACTCCCAGCTTACCCAGACCCGCAATCAGGTTTCCTGTCTCTGCTGCCTCCTGCAGCACATCTTGCAGACCAGTCATTACAAGTGTACCTTCTAGGGGCACACGCAGACATCACTCACTAAATGCTGTCCCTGCAGGTCCCGCCTCCAGGCTTCGCTCGTGCAGTGACGTCAGTCGCGCAGCGCGGAGTCTCCGCTGTGCCACTGTGTAATAGGATTCACCTGTCTTGTCTCCATCAGCCAACCACAGCCATGCATACTAGGGAGTAATGCTTCCTCCTCATTGGTCTGTTCTTCCTATATATGCTCTGCCTGCCCTCTGGCACACTGGCTGAGCATAACTTTTTTTATGTGCGCTGTGTTCACTGTGTTCCGTGTTGCCTGACCTTGATTGTTCTTTGGATTCCGCACTTCTCCACTCCGGACCCGGCTTACCAACAACGATCTGTATCTTTCCGCTCCAGACCCCAGCTTACCCACAATGATCCGCACCTCTCCAATCCCGACCTTGCCTAAAGTACCTGCAATGATCCGTACCTCTCCAATCCAGACCTCGGCAAGTATCACTGACCATCCTGACCTCTCCTACCCGGCTACCTCAACTTATTTACATGCCAGATGCACCCACGCGGCTGTGGGTTGGCGTTTATCAAATCCCCACCTTGGCCTCACAGGTCACGCCTTGTTTGTGGTGAGTGCATCATTACACAACCCCATTCTCGCACAATTCAAAGGTATCAGCAAATATCAACAACCCATTCTCTCTGTGGAGGACAGACTGAAAACGATATTCCCAGAGCCATCCATGCTTGTCTACAAGCAGCGTCTCAACCTCTCCAACATGCTCAGAAGCAGACTGACATCTAACCAGGAAAAAAGAAACAAAGGTAATGCAGCCCTGCAATAAAAAGAAAAGCAAATCATGCAAAAATATATGTACAGAGACCACCATCACCACACCTCAGAACAATAATATCAATATATAAGGATCATTCAACTACAAATCCAGCAATGTGGTGTATCTTATCAAATATAGAAAATGCATCAATATGAACTACTGTGTAAAAGCAACAGCACTGCGCTCAGTACATACAGAATATTGTGTAATAGTCCATAAGTCAATCAAACGTTGATTGGTGCTCTCTTGTCAAGGGGGGCTTCCAAACTTCCGGTAGGACTAATGTGTCCTACAGATATGGAGGAGCACATAAAAAGCACAACAAATTGTGTAGTACCCTTTATTGAAAATAAAAAAACAAACTGTTAAATCAACTCTCATGTTCCTGGGCTTTCAATCAAAGCACAAAATATCAAGCATACATGAAGAGCTGGGTTTGTGTAAGCTGGCCCTGGTTCTCAGCAGGTTCAGCTTCCTTACACTTCTCACCATGTCACTGCAATCAGCCGCTGGTGTGTGTACTCCAGAAGTGGCGTGCGAGTGATGTCACACAAAGGGGAACTCCTGTGCCGCACTCAAAGTACGGCTGTGCAGCAAGTGCCTGCTACTAGTGGTGGTTACATAAAAAGAAACTGGAAGTGTTTGTGTAAGTGGCTTCCAGTGACTACCCCTTCCAGTGAAGAAATATCTGTGCACATAGGTTTTTACACGTTAAAAAAAAAATATACATATATATATATATATATTTTCATGTACCCAAATTGGAAAATTGAAGACACTGGAAGAGTCACAGTAGTAGCGCGGTTCAACAAAGCCTTGGTCTTAACATGAAGATTCAAATTTCACGTCTAATTGGATCTATTTCCCACTAATTTAGCATAGAATTATATTTTTTCCAGGAGTTGTTATTACTGCATTTAGTTTGATATTTAATGAGAACCATATCAATTGAAATAACATTCATTTGGTGCACAAGGTCAATTCTATTACTGCATAAAAATGAATGTACTTGTTTTTCTGCAGATAAATTAGAAGTGAAATCATTTTGTTATTGCATGTGGCTTGAGAGAAATATTGTATGAGTTTTACCGTGCTTATTCCAGCCTGTCATTAGGCTGCCTAGGCATGGTGAGTCAAGGGAATACATTGAGACTTTGATAAGCAAAAAACAGACTGATATATAGGATTATACACAGTGGTGTGAAAAAGAAAGTACACCCTCTTTGAATTCTATGGTTTTACATATCAGGACATAATATCAATCATCTGTTTCTTAGCAGGTCTTAAAATTAGGCAAATACAAGCTCAGATGAACAACAACACATAACATATTATTACACTGTGTCATGATTTATTTAACAAAAATAAAGCCAAAATAGAGAAGCCATGTGTGAAAAATGAAGTATACCTTATGATTCAATAGCTTGTAGAACCACCTTTAGCAGCAATAACTTGAAGTAATCGTTTTCTGTATGACTTTATCAGTCTCTCACATCGTTGTGGAGGAATTATGGCCCACTCTTCTATACAATGTTGATTCAGTTCATTGAGATTTGTGGGCATTTGTTTATGCACAACTCTCTTAAGGTCCAGCCACAGCATTTCAATTGGGTTGAGGTCTGGACTTTATCTGGGCCATTGCAACACCTTGATTCTTTTCTTTTTCAGACATTCTGTTGTAGATTTGCTGGTGTGCTTGGGATCATTGTCCTGTTGCATGACCCAATTTCGGACAAGCTTTAGCTGTCGGACAAATGGCCTCACATTTGACTCTAGAATACTTTGGTATACAGAGGAGTTTATGGTCGACTCAATGACTGCAAGTTCCCAGGTCCTGTGGCTGCAAAACAAGCCCAAATCATCACCCCTCCACCACCGTGCTTGACAGTTGGTATGAGGTGTTTGTGCTGATATGCTGTGTTTGGTTTTGCCAAACATCTCCACTTTGGTCTCGTCTGTCCAAAGGACATTGTTCCAGAAGTCTTGTGGTTTGTGCAGATGCAACTTTGCAAACCTAAGCTGTGCTGCCATGTTCTTTTTAGAGAGAAGAGGCTTTCTCCTGGCAACCCTTCCAAACAAACCAAACTTGTTCAGTCTTTTTCTAATTGTACTGTCATGAACTTTAACATTTAACATGCTAACTGAGGCCTGTAGAGTCTGAGATGTAAGTCTTGGTTTTTTTTTGCAATTTCTCTGAGCATTGCACGATCTGACCTTGGGGTGAATTTGCTGGGACGTCCACTCCTGGGAAGATTGGCAACTGTCTTGAATGTTTTCCACTTTTGAATAATCTTTCTCACTGTAGAATTATGGACTTTAAATTGTTTGGAAATGGCTCTATAACCCTTCCCAGATTGATGGGCAGCAACAATTGCTTCTCTAAGATCATTGCTGATGTCTTTCCTCCTTGGCACTGTGTTAACACACCTGAATGCTCCAGACCAGCAAACTGCTAAAACTTCGGCTTTTATAGAGGTGGTCACACTTGCTGATGATCAATTAATAAATCAAGGGCATTTGATTAGCAGCACCTGTCTGCTACTTGGCATCTTAATTCCTATGGAAGCAGTAAGGTTGTACATAGTTTTTCACACATAGCTTCTCCATTTTGGCTTTATTTTTGTTAAATATTCATGACACGGTGTAATATGTCATGTGTTGTTGTTGATCTGAGGTTGTATTGACCTAATTTTAAGACCTGCTAAGGAACAGTGATTGTTATTATGTCCTGATATGTAAAACCATAGAATTCAAAGAGGGTGTACTTTCTTTTTCACACAACTGTATCTAATCAAAAACAAATAGATGATAACGTTCTGTGGCTAATGAAATGCTTTTATTTGTGCAAGCTTGTGCGGATCTCTTCTTCCGGCGATGTTACATTGAATAAAGCAAGTAAGGTTTAACTTAAAAACAGTGCATACATATATGTATTTATATAGAAAAGATTAGTTAATTTTTCTACAAGAAGGGTCCTATTAGTATTCAACTTTTAAATTAATTTTTAATAGCATGACTCTTTCCCTTGCTTAATGTAATTTCAGTTTGATTTCCCGAGTGTTACAGTATATGTAAACTACCTACTCTATCAGGTAGGGTATTGTAAATAAAACACAGTACCCTATTGAATATAGTGAGTTGTGGGGTAATGTTCAGGTAATGAGGCATTAACTTAACATTCCATTCATTTACACGTAATTGAATTTATCATTAACTGCTTCTCACCATAGTAAACAGGTAATTATCTCATGCATCAATTCCAAATAGCAAGTTACAATAGAGCTGTAAAGTAAAGAACCCCTTATTTTAAGTATCATTTATTTAGCAGTAGCTCTCTATGACCGACTTGAAAATAGTATTTTTTCTACATTTTTAAATCTCTTTATTTGTATTTTCACAAAAATATCCATTTTAACAGATAACATATACATTATGATTCTAATCTTGTGAAGCTGGTTTTGGTATGTTTTGCTGTTCCCCTTTCTAGGGATACCCAGCCTTAAAAATGCGGCCTGAAAGATGTATTGAAATGGCTGGCCATGGATAGTACCTGTACGGAATCTATATTGGTTGTTCCTTCATCTTCACACATTTAGAAAAAAAAAAAAAAGCAAAGCGGTCATGCTTAGAGAGCAAAGTTATACCACAATATGAACATAGCAATAAATGCACAAGGGGAAGACCCGGCAGCACTACAGTTTGTAGTGGAAAAGTTAAAAAAAAAAAAAAAGTGTGCACAGAGTCGCAGATCATTCAATTCTATTAAGGGTACATACAAAGAGGACTCCATCACCACTATATTAATACATGATTTTTTTTTTAAAATAATGATGTTATAGAAAGGTTCAGAAAAGCTGTATTGCCAGCACATGTTTGCCACGTTGCCAGTATTTTTGCTCCATATGACCTAGGGTATATACTTCAAATTGTGGTGGTGATTATGCACTTGTTGATATTTTATTTAGTTTTTCTGATTCATGCTATACAATCTTTTAAATGAACGCTAATGTGACTGATTTTGACTGTAGTGGTGCTGATGTCCTCTTTATATTTATCCTGGATAGCAATACATGTATTCTGGAAAAGGTTCCTGTTCTAAACCCTTGTAGATTTACATTTTCAAAAGTTGAACTTTTTGTCATAGGGGGCTGGGCTCTTCTGTTCTCAGTGCCAGAACTGATGTACTTTCATTATACATTGCAGAGCACCACGTGATACTGTCTAATTTGCCTTTTCTGTTCCTGTGGATCTGTAGAGGAAAGATACACCTAATTCTCCTTGTCACTAGCACAAAGGACACTTGTATTGGCAGACCAGCAATCTGATCTCTGACCATGAAAAGGATTAGGCGTCCTGCCTAACACTTGTAGCTACTGCCAGGCTCCTAATTTTGAAACCTAAACCTGTAAATTCTGGTTGGAATATAAGGACTGTAAAGAGAACCAACACTCTACCAAATAGGTAATTTCAAGAGTAACTCTGATTAAGACCCAGATCTGATTGAACTTTTGAACTTTTATAGAAACTTTGCTACCAGTATGGTAGGAAGAACTTCTAGAAGCGAAAGCGGACAAAGGTATTGCCCCTACTCAAGTTGAACTTCAGTAACCTTAAGGGGACACAGGGATAGCCCCAACTGAGTTAGGCCCGGGCCATGGTGCCTATGTCCGCGCTGAGGCGTGCGGAGGTTGTGGGAAAGCGGGTGCTTTCCCTGGCCATTGTCAACGGGCCATGGGGGGGCGTTCCTAGGGGTGTCACGGAGAAGGTTGGGCGAACCGCTCACGTGACCTGTCTGTCGCGATGAGAAATCAGTTTAACTGATTTCTCAAGCAACGCGCGCCGCCTCCTGCTTTCGTGCGGACGCACCCATACGCCACATGGACGCGACCACTGCCTTAAGGCAGTCTGTCCGCTCAACGTACGGACACCTCCGCACGGTCTGCAGTACCATGGCCCCTGCCTAAGAGTGTCCGCTCGAACTACAGTAGCCGTTTTCCTGCATGCAATCCATTGGAGGTTCCGTCCTGGAGAAATCTGAGGCCTATTTACCATCTCCCATGTGCAATTGGATTGTGAGTACTAGGGCAAAGTCCTGTTCACTTTGTTAGTTTGATAGATACTGTAGGGACACAGATTCCGGAAGCCCTGGGCACAATTTTGTATCTATGGATCGGCCCAGGGATAGGCATTACTTCTACAAAAGTATTGTCATTGTTTCTTTATTTTTCCTTTCTTTGGGCCTCAATGCTACCTACCAAAAAATATTGGGAGATCTCCCAGGACTAAAAGGCTAGCGTTGTGTAACAAGGGAGGGAATTTATACTTATGTGAATCTGTACATGATTATTTGCAATCCGGTTATTACGGTTTTAATTCTTTATTGCCTTAGCCCTTTGTTTTAGTTGATAAAACTATTGGGAAGGGTTTACTGGTTATTTGTAAGCTTCAACAGTGTCATGTATATACCATTTCAGATTCCTGGAAGTTATCAATGGGCTTGTACACGAAAATAATCTCCAGGTGGAGACACTGAAGTGCTAAACAGAGTACTTGACATAGAGATTTCATGGCTAAAGAACTCAGGACTAGAGATGGGTGAATTGTTTTCGCAAATTTGGATCCGCAGCGGATTGGCGGATCCAAATTCGCAGTTGGTCCGCGGATTTCAGCGGTATAATGTCAAAAAGGGCGATTCGCATTTTGCAGATTTTTAAATTATTATTAACAATACACTCCGCGGATTCTGCAATCATGGATGGTATTTGTAGAATCCAATCACCGGATTCTGCAATCCCTTGGTGGATTCTTAAAACCCGCCAAAGGATTGCTGAATCCGCAAATTGGATTCAACAAATCCGTCCATGAGTTGTATCCAATAGCGGATTTTGATGAATCCGCATGGATTGAAACCACACAAACCGTTTGCGGATTCTACAACGCAAAACAAATTTTGGGGGTAACATCAGTGAAAATCAAGAAACCGGATTTGGGCACATTCGCCCATATCTACTCAGGACCGTTCAGTTATACCAGTAAAAGGATGACCCACTTGGCAAGGTAGGTCACAACAGAGTTTCCCATACTACTGTAGGCTGAAGGGGTGTTACAATATCAGAACTGTTATATTATCACATTGATACTTATAAAACGCTTACACTGTACTCCACAATTTACACTTGAGATTTACTAGAGTAAGTTCTATATAGATAAATACATATAATATAGGAGGGGAATCCCTGCACTGGAGAGTTTACCGTAGTAATAAAATAATTTATCTTAGAGTAAAATATTGCGTTAACATTTTTTTTTTTACATTCAGTATCCCAATTGCTTGATGTTTAACACGGTCGGCATTACATCATTGCACACATAGGGCCTTATTCAGAGAGGGTTCATAAAAAAAATCGCCTGGGAATTTAAAATGGGGTTTTTTTGGGCATTGCTATCACGGTATTCAGAAAGGCTCGAATACCAGTGATAGCAAAATGCCCAAAACTGGCGAGTTGCTGCCAGCGAGAGCATCGAGCCGCTGTATCACAAGGTATTTCAGCCAATCAGATCGTGGGTACCAATTCCACACGCTGATTGGCTGAAATACCTTGTGATACAGCGGCCATCTTGGATTTACCGACGTCATGTTAAAGGTAAATGAAGCACAGCCATTCTGATTGGCTGGCATCATTCCCTTTAAGTGACGTCACGGCAAAAAAAAAATTTTTAAGTCTGCACATGGTTTTAACAGCTAATCAGGTGGCTGTTAACCATTGTGAGGGTAAATGTGACGTCACAAGCCATATTTAAGGCCTTGACGCCTCATTTGAGCCCAAGAAGCCGACGAGACAGCATCGGCTGGGATTTAACATGGGTTTTTTTGGATTGACAGATGAAGAAAGAAGATAAAGAAGAACAAGAAATGGTGACAGATGAAGATAGAAGACGGTGGGTAAAGAAAGAAAAAAGAAGATTGCGGTACCTGAGCAGGATCTTCCTGGCGGATGGCATCGGATGCTGTTGGAGGCCTTCAAGGTACGTGAGCTTCCTGTTACCCCGGGAGTCGGAGGGCCACCGCTTCTAATGGTAAGTAAGATATTCAATGTTTGTAAATGTCTCTTTTTACAGGTGTATTCTTTGGGTTTTTATTTTTATTTTTGGGGGGAGGCACATTGACTGAAAATATATTAATCTGTACCTCTCTAGGGGGGGCATTTCTCACTTGTTATTGCAGTTATTGATGTGGATGTGATTGTTTGTTTATGGTTAATGTAATAAAAGCTTTGCGATTGGTGTTCGCTTGTACTTAATGTTATATTATGTTAGCTCATGTGTTTTATGGATACTTCAGAGATTGTTTTAATTTATTTCTTTGTCTTTTAATGGTTATATTCATTAATGTTGGATTAATTCATTGTTTACATTGGTTAGTGTTACTATTCATTTTGAGTTGGTTTAGGGATTAATTGGTTTGATTGGGTAATGCTTGAATTAATTCATTGTTGATGATGTAATTGCTTCTATTGATTGGATTAGCTGGCTGTTTTTATTTAGTGAAGTGTGTTTTTTTGGAGTTTAGTTACGTTTTATTACTGTGTGTCTTGTGTATTACTGTATTTTTATTAGGGTGCCCATTGAGTGCTATAGAGGCTAATCATGCCCATATTATTATTATATGGGTATGATGTACCACTATACTACTCAATGGGTATAGGGTGGGTATAGTCAGTCTGGGGTGGGTGCTTAGGCCTGATGGGTGAGTGAAGGGGGTATTAGCCCTAAGGATGGGTGTTTAGACCTTGCGGGTGGGTAGCGGTCGGGTTAACCCCTTTATTACCTTAGCGGTATTAACCGCCAAGGTAATGAAGGGGTTAACTCCACCCGCAACCCCCCCGCAATGCCTAAACAGCCACTAAGGGCCAAATTCCCCCTTCACCCACCCCCGCTATCCACAGTATTGTATTGTATTTTATGTTTCTTACTGTATTCCTGGCACGTGTGTTTAACCCCTTCATTGCCTTAGCGGTTAGCCGCTAAGTAAATGAAGTTGCTGTACATGCATGTTTCCTGCCTCGGATGCATGCCGGGGGGGTCCAGAGCTGCTATTAATGGCTATCAGCTCCGGAGACCCCCGGCATCAATCCGAGGCAGGAAAGGGGCCT
This sequence comes from Ascaphus truei, assembly GCF_040206685.1. Taxonomy (NCBI): domain Eukaryota; kingdom Metazoa; phylum Chordata; class Amphibia; order Anura; family Ascaphidae; genus Ascaphus; species Ascaphus truei. The sequence continues at coordinate 369,872,815 of NC_134485.1, forward strand.
GATTTTTTGTAAGTCCCGACACATCGCTGCTCATCGAGGCCATCTCCCCACCAATTGACCAACAATTTTGTGGGGAATTGGATTTGGGGAGAAAATCGTTTTTTAGGCCTGCGATGGGCCGCGACACTCGACTCGCGGGTCTCTGAATAGCGCGAGTTTATCAACCATCCGAAAATGGTTGATAAGGGGCTGATCGCTGCTCAGTCAGCGATTTTCGGATGGAGATAAAATTTTGCGTCGATACAGGCCGTTATCGAGCACTTATCGAGGCTATCTGAATACGAGTGCCCATTTTGGGCGATAAGTGCGCGATTAGGGCCTTATCGAGGCTTTCTGAATAAGGCCCATAGTGCCTATCGATATTCACACCTTTTATCTTTAAAATGGTTTTACAAGCTATATCTCAGACAGAGCTTAAAGACATCCATGTATTGAGTGCTGAAAGATAAATTACGCACAGGAAGGAAGGTATCTAGAGATCTAACCATGTAACAGCAAATACAACGTTAACATTAGTGCTATTTTAATCATGTTTAAATCAATGTAAGAATTAAAGCATAACAAAAGTGAATTTTTTTTACAACTTGAATTTGTTTACAGGTGAAAAACAGATTCAGAGCTATGTTGTGCTTATACAAATATCTCTGGGAAATTTCCCTAATTGTCAGTAAAATGTCCCAACTCTTTAAGTTAACTATAGCTATTACATTTTTTTTAAGCTACAGTATTACTATATGTCAAATTTCTCATTTTTTTTTTCATGTTGGAAAGTTCATATCCGGTACACGGAAGATTACGGCCCATATTTACTAAACAGTGCTATTCCATAAAATACCTCCTTGCACCGGAAATAATCTTAGGGTCCATTCAAGTGAATGGGTATTAAGGTGTCTGAAACATGTCGCGTGGCAGATCACCGCTTCGTAGTGATGTCCCATTAACCCCTTCAATGGGAAGGGACAATAAACACATTGCAAAGAATGTTCCTCTATCACAGTTTTTATTTGGAACTATATTGTTTTTGTCTTCTGTTTTTGTCTTTTGCACACAACCGCTGGAACGTAAATTCTAATTTTCTATTCTCAAATAAATAAGTCCTAATGTATTAATCAGACACCCAAGTGTAGACCGTTTAGAAAGTATTGTGTTGCTTTAAAATGAATTGATTTCTTCCGAGATGTGAACAGAAATCCATACCTGTCATGAAGTGACAAAGACGTGTACTCTTTAGCAGCCCTGCCCCTAATCTCTTTCATCTGTCACTCTTCATTTAAAAATCAAAACATGTTATTATTTTATTTAAAAAAAATCAGAACGAAAAGTTAAGGTTTCCTGGAGTATGACCATCTCAGAGCCACATGCTTACATTGTAAATATTAACTGCCATATTTGTTAGGCATTGAATTCATTCACGTGAATGTGCTTAAGGGGCCTTACATATAATCACCACTAAGTAAACATTGAATCCTTGCTACTCTTGCTTTATATTAAAGTAGCATTCAGCAGCTTCAGTAGAAAGTGCTAGTAGAATTAATTCCACTACTCACTAAGGTTAACGATTGGTTAATTTACCAGAAAATTGCTGTCAACCATGATCCTTTATCCATATGGACCTACAGATTTTAATATGCAATATCTCCTGAACATGGCTCCCGGAGCTATGGAAACAGTGGTCAGATAGCACACTGGGAATCATCCCTCTCCCCAAGATCTAAATGTGTAAAAATATATATCTGTTTAAAATGTGGATTGCTAATATAAGCAATAAACCCCAACTGTTAGCAACACAAAATAATATTTTTCTCTTATACACAATGTTTTTTTAGGTTGATTAATAATTGAATTGCCTCCTATGTCCCAGTCAAGCAAATTAACTATGTTGCTGTTGTGATGAAGACCAAATAGACTATCAAAAACAAAGGGAGCTATATTTATCAGGATCCAAATACAGTAAGTTCTCTAGTTGTTAAAATGATTTATTTACACATTTGGAAGATATGACACTAACAGTATGTGTGAGACATATTCTTTTCATAATGCATACAGTCTTCTAATGTATGAATGATATGTATGAATGATGTGGTAATAATGTAACCATAGGACTCTCCCTGTGGGACTTCAGATGTTACTGGAAGGCACATCTTTCAGAAGCATCTATATGGATGACATAACAACAACAATGATGACTATATTATTCTATACTTCAAAAAAATTGTAAGTAGGATAGACTCACAAGGTTTAGTCTCAGCATGCTACACTATGCATTACACGGGCTTGTCACAATCCTCATATTCAACTGATGTGAAGATCCACGTCAAGTATCTGGATCTTGATCCAGACAAATATAAGGATTTAAAGTCTCCATCCCAAGTAATTTGAGATAGCATTTTATATACATGAACTGTAAATCTACAGGTAAAGTATAAGTAACAAGAAATATGACACCGCTCACCTAGAACACAATCTGATAGAGATAGAAATGACCCAAAGAGGATCAAAAAAGATCTCCAAAATGATGCACTCAATACATATTAATTAGGCAGTAATAATGGACTAGAATGGTCCTCCCCATAAATATAGGGTGAGACAAAGGACTGTTGTAACCAACTGTTAAAACATCAAAATAATAAAGTCCTTTGACTGTCTCAGTCTATATTTATGGGGAGGACCATTATAGTCCATTATTACTGCCTAATTAATATGTATTGAGTGCATCATTTTGGAGAAAGTATAAGTATGCCATTTAAAATATACAGATCATTTATGCAGAGGAAATCATTCTAAAGTTGTATGCACTTGACTAGGCAACCACAATGTCAATGACATATACTAGTGCACGGGTGCTCAACTCCAGTGCTCAAGCCTCCCCCCCCCCCCCCAAAAAAAAAGTTGAGGTTTTCCGGATATCCCGGCTTCAGCATAGGTGGCTCAATGAGTCCCTGCATCAGCACAGGTGGCTCGATCAGTTCCAGCTTCAGTGCAGGTGGCTTAATCAGAGGCTCAGTCAAAGACTGTGCTGAAGCTGGAATATCCTGAAAACCTGACCTGTGAGAGGGGGGGGGGGGACTTGGGGACTGGCATTGAGCACCCCTGTACTAGGATACAGATGTAGCACCGGTTATTCACAACCCACATTAACGTGTTAATAGACCAGGAATAAAATGCAATGTTGTGTTAATGTAATGCAAGTTTTAGTGTGAGATTTATTTGATGTAAATCTGGTGTTACTAAATGCGATCACGTTTTCAATAACAGGCGTTACATTTGGATGTGTGCATGAGGGGTCATATTTCCTTGAGTGGGGTGTAAGATGCCTTACGGGTTAGAAATGCTTAGTACATTTGGGTGTGTCTTGCCTTGGGTCTATTTTTCTTTGAGATAAGAGGTGTTTGCAGACTTTTTGGGGACCACTGCTCCTTCTAAAACTAAAGACTTTAGTGGCAATGGTTTTGATGAGCATCCATTTTCTTTATTAGTTTTATCAATCACTAGATGTGTGGGTTAGTTTTTTCTTATCTATTGTGTCTTGTAAGTAATTTTTGTTAAGCCTGATGGTCTATAAGCCGACCACAACGTTTTCCATGCACAATATAGTATTTTGAATGTAGGTGAGTGTTTCTGGTTATTCCATTTTGTTTATACTTTTAGCACCTTATTGCTTGGGTGATTGATACAACATCAGTATTTTTGTTGAAGATTATGATATTTGCTTTGTGATGTGGTGCGCAGCATAGCACTGATCTTTTATATTTAAACAAGAAGATATTTATTAGATTAATACAGGAGTGACCAACTCCAGTTCTCTAGGGCCACCAACAGGTCAGGTTTTTAAGATATCCTTGCTTCAGCATAGATGGCTCAATCAGTTGCTCAGTCACCTGACCTATTGGTGGCCCTTGAGGATTGGAGTTGGCTACCCCTGGGTTGATCTGACTCTCTCTCCGTTAGACACTCTGCTTGTATTACTCTGCCCTACATTGATAGCCACCTCCCTCTTCACCTCTTTTTTCTGCACTTTCCTTTTGATGAGTCCTTATTGTTTATACCCAAAATCTACAGACAGGGACATAAAGCCAAAAATGCCATTCTAAATAACGTTTCTTCCTTGCTAACCTCCTATGGAAGAGCACTGCTTAGTACATTTGAGCCCAAATCTTCCTTGTATACATTCATATTTTTTTTTAGGTTGCCCATTGACTGCCAATGTGTTTATCAATGCCCCTTTCTGGGTATAAATAAGCACAGTGACAATCAATGCATTTTTCAGCATTTTTAAAAAAAAATTAAATCATGTATTTTATTTGGTGCATGTTTTTTTTTCGGTTGCCCATTGACTTTCATAGTGTAAGAGTTCCAGTCCAGGCTTTGGCTGGAACCCGCCCCTTAACTGGCTGCTGTGGACATTTTGATTACTGGCAGCCTGCACCTTTTCAAGGGCTTAAATAGCAGCCAGTGACTTCCAGCCCCTGCCTGAGCAATGTACGGTCATGTGAAAAAGAAAGTACACCCTCTTTGAATTCCATGATTTTACATATCAGGAGATAATACCAATCATCTGTTCCTTAGCAGGTCTTAACATTAGGTAAATACAACCTCAGATAAACAATAACACATGACATATTACACTGTCATGATTTATTTAACAAAAATAAAGCCAAAATTGAGAAGCCATGTGTGAAAAACTAAGTACACCTTATGATTTAATAGCTTGTAGAACCACCTTTAGCAGCAACAACTTGAAGTAATCGTTTTCTGTATGACTGTATCAGTCTCTCACATCGTTGTGGAGGAGTTTTGGTCCACTCTTCTTTACAACGTTTCTTCAGTTCATTTAGGTTTGTGGGCATTTGTTTATGCACAGCTCTCTTAAGGTCCAGCCACAGCATTTCAATCAGGTTGAGGTCTGGACTTTGATTGGGTCATTACAACACCTTGATTCTTTTCTTTTTCAGTCATTCTGTTGTAGATTTGCTGGTGTGCTTGGGATCATTGTCCTGTTGCATGACCCAATTTTGTCCAAGCTTTAGCTGTCGGACAGATGGCCTCACATTTGACTCTTGAATACTTTGGTATACAGAAGAGTTCATGGTCGACTCAATGACTGCAAGGTCCTGTGGCTGCAAAAACAAGCCCAAATCATCACCCTTCCACCACCGTGATTGACAGTTGGTATGAGGTGTTTGTGCTGATATGCTGTGTTTGGTTTTCGCCAAACGTGGCGCTGTGCATTATGGCCAAACATCTCCACTTTAGTCTCGTCTGTCCAAAGGACATTGTTCCAGAAGTCTTGTGGTTTGTTCAGATGCAACTTTGCAATCCTAAGATGTGCTACCATGTTCTTTATAGACAGAAGAGGTTTTCTCCTGGCAACCCTTCTAAACAAACCATACTTGTTCAGTCTTTTTTCTAATTGTACTGTCATGAACTTTAACATTTAACATGCTAACTGAGGCCTGTAGAGTCTGAGATGTAACTCCTGGGTATTTTGCAATTTCTCTGAGCATTGCACGGTCTGACCTTGGGGTGAATTTGCTGGGATGTCCACTCCTGGGAAGATTGGCAACTGTTTTGAATGTTTTCCACTTTTGAATAATCTTTTTCACTGTAGAATGATGGACTTTAAATTGTTTGGAAATGGCCATATAACCCTTCCCAAATTGATGGGCAGCCACATTTGCTTCTCTAAGATCATTGCTGATGTCTTTCTTCCTTGGCATTGTTTTAACACACACCTGAATGCTCCAGACCAGCAAACTGCTAAAACTTTGGCTTTTATAGAGGTGGTCACACTTGCTGATGATCAATTAATCAAGGGCATTTGATTAGCAGCACCTGTCAGCTACTTAGTATCTTAATTCCTATGGAAGCAGTAAGGGCGTACTTCGTTTTTCAGGCATAGCTTCTCCATTTTGGCTTTATTTTTGTTAAATAAATCATGACACAGTGTAATATGTCATATGTTGTTGTTCATCTGAGGTTGTATTTACCTAATTTTTAGACCTGCTAAGAAACAGATGATGATTGTTATGATGTCCTGATACAGTATGTAAAACCATGGAATTCAAAGAGTGTGTACTTTCTTTTTCACATGACTGTATATGTTTCCCTGTGTTCCTGGCCATCTTGGGTTCTAGTTACTGAGCCTTCCTTGTTCGTGAGCCTTCCCTGGTCCTGAGGCTAGCCTGTTGCTGTGCCTAGCCTGTTGCTGTGCCTAGCCTGTTGCTGTGCCTAGCCTGTTGCTGTGCCTTCCTTGTTCGTGAGCCATCCTGAGGCTTCCCTGTTCTGTAGACTAGCCTGTTCATTTGGAATCACTGTTGCTGACCCCGACCTCACTGCCTGCCCTGACCCTTTGCCTGTTGTCTGGACTTTGTACCACTGCCGCCAGCCCTGATCTCCTGCCTGCTTACGACTGTGTATACTCTTACAGGACTCTGTCCCTGGGCTCTGGTTGTTTAATTTTCATCAATACCTCAGCCCTGTGGGCCCGTTTCCTGATCGTAGACGAGCACCGTCACACATAGTGGCATATTATGGGCATGGTTTTCCACTGTGCCGATCAATTGGTTTGTTGGCAAATGTTTCTTTTTAATTTAAATGTCATGTATTTTATTTGGTGCTTGTTTTTTTTTAGGTTGCCCATTTATTGCTATAGTGTCAATACATGCCCATATTGGGGTCATAATTTACCACTGTATCAACCAATTAGTTTGTTGGCAAATATTTTTTTTATTGAAATGTAATGTATTTTATTCAGTGCTTGTTTTTTTATTTGTAATTTTCCCATTCATTGCCATTGCAGGAAACCAGGCCCATGTTATGGGTATGGTTTATCACTGTGACAATCAATGGGTAGAGGCGGTGGTGGTAGTTGGCCTGGTGAGGGTGGTTAGGCCTCCTGGGTGGGTAGCAGGAGGGGGGTTAACCCTTAATTACAATAGTGGTTAATAACTGCTAAGGTGATTAAGGGGTTAGTGGTCAGTAGTTAGTTTTTTTTATTTTACTGCCGGTGCCACTGAAGAAGAGGAAGACAAGGAGGACGAGGGCAACCTTCATCCTAGCAGGTGTAAGTACAACTTAAATTTATTATATGCTGGCTGGGTAATGTTTTGGTTATGTTTTATTTTTTTATTGGGCAAAGGTGCTATTTTTCAGATCTGGGTAATATGAATTTTGCCCATTAATGTACTGTACTGTATGTGCTGGGGGGGAGGGGTTGTTCAATGTATTGTATTAGTGCTTGTATTGTAATATTTATTGGGGGTAGAGGGGGTGGGTGAAGAAGGTAGTTGCCCTGGGGTGGGTGGTTAGGCCTCTTGAGTGAGGAGTGGAAGGGGTTAACCCTTTCATTACCATAGCGGTTACTACTGCTAAGGTAATGAATGGGCTAAACCCCTCCCGCAACCTTCGCGGTAGGCCTAACCACCCACCCTGGGGCAACTACCCCCTTCACCCACCCCCTCTACCCCCAATAAACCAGGTACTCTGGCTTAACCTCTCCATTGAATTAGCGACTAGCCACTAAGGTAATGAAGCTGTTTTTATTTTATTAACACAGTATTGAAGCAGGGGGTCTCCGGAGCTGAACTGCATTAATTTCAGCCCCGGGGACCCCCTGCTTCCCTAGTTATATGCCCCGTTAGTGGGTGCCGGTATCTCCCAGCATTTTTTAAATGCCCCGGTCACCTTAAAGGTGGTGTAGGTCTTTTCTTTAGCACAGAATTCTAGCGCTGCATGCGCCAAATGCTAAAACAGTGCACATCTACACCTTGATACATAGTCTGGTGTGTGAACTACCTATAGTGTCAGCAATAAGCAAATCTAGCCATTTTTGAAAATTTCGTAAGCAAATCTAGGGATTTTAAAGAATTGTGCAGATTAGCATGTTAAAGGAAATTGTAATGCACATTGACCTAATGTATTGCTTTCCTTGCAGCTAAAAGTATCACTACCTCATGCATAAGGTTCACACATCTCTAATTGGAACCACTGTTTAATATATAACCTATGTACAGATGAAGCGGCCGTTATTCGAACATTTACCTGGGTACATCTTGCGTTACGCCGCGTGGTGGACCCAAGATGGTCAGTTGCAGACATAATGGCCCATCGGAGTAACACAGCAGGGGTCCCTGCTGTAGGAGTCCTACTGGGGCCTGCCTGTCTGTAATAGACCCACAGTAAGACGCTGAATCAGTCACTCTAACTGCGCGCCTCTCACAGGCGATCTCGGGGGTCTTATTAAAATTCTAATATTAGAGTAATGTAGCAAGTGGTCTCTGGAGCTGAACCGCATTGATTTCAGGTCCGGGGACCCCCTACTTCCCGAGATACTGGCCCCGTTATGGGGTGCCGGTATCCCCATGTTAAAATCCTGTGGGTCACGCGACCGTTGGATGTAAACAAAGCAGAGGGATACGGCACCCCATAACAGGGCCTGTATCTCGGAAAGTAGGAGGTCCCCGAGGCTGAAATCAACTTTGTTAAACTTAGGAGACCCCCTGCTCCCTCACACTAGTATCAAACACCCCCCCAAATAAAAAATCCTTACTGTAGTGGGTAGCTGCTAACATTTTATTTGTATTCATAGTGTGCGTGAGCAGGGAGTCTCCTGAGCTGAACAAAGTTAATTTCAGCCTCGGGAACCCCCTACTTCCCGAGTTACAGGCCCTGATATGGGGTTCCTGTATCCCCGCCATGTTAAAATCCACGTTGGATGTAAACAAAGCAGAGTGATACCGGCACCCCTGAATCTCGGGAAGCAGGGGGTCCCCGGACATGAAACCAATGCGGATCTGCTCCGGAGACCCCCTGCTCATCTACACTAGGAATACAATTTAAATGTAAAAATATTTAGTAAGCACCAATTCCCCACCCACCCCGTGCCCCCCCCCATTAAACCATGATTTATTAATTTACACATAGGATTACTCCCACAGGCCGGCGGGGGTCAGCGGTGGTCCTGACGGGTGTCTGCAGGCCCCACAGTGCACCCCGGAGGGTACCCACGGGGTCTGGGGGCCTCCAGGTGGTTCCCACGGCCCCAACAGGTGTCTGGTGGTCCCGTGTCATCCCCACAGGTTTCTGGGGGCCCTCGGGTGGTTCCCACAGGAGTCTGGGGACACTCGGGTGGTTCCCACGGGTGTCTGGGGCCCTTGGGTGTTCCCTACGGGTCCGCGGGTCACCACAGCTGTGGGGCCCCTAGTTCTTCCCCGCATGTGTCTCCGGTGCCGAGGTACCAATCCTGTATGTAAAAAAATAAAACATGGCCTACATTTAAATCAATACGCGACCCTCCTCCCCCCCCACCACCAAACACAAACAGTACAGTAATGTGCAAAATAACTATTATCCAGATATGGATAATAAATTATTTGCCCATTATTAAACACAACATTAGCCAGAATAAATAAAGTAAATAAATACAGTTCTACTTACCACAGCCAATATGAAGGGCGTCTTCATCAGGATAATGCAGGTCCCTTTCCTCCGTTGCCAGAAAGCATACATACAGTAATAAATACATTCTAATGTCCCCTAAACCCCTTAATCACCTTAGCGGTTAATAACCGCTACAGTAATTAAGGGGTTAACCCACCCTGCCCTGCTACCCACCTGGGAGACCTAACCACCCACCCCGGACACACTATACCCACCCCGGACCCACTATACCCACCCTGTACCCATTGAGTAGTATATGCCCATATAATAATATGGGCCTGATAAGCCACTATAGCACACAATGGGCACCTAATCAAAATAAATTAATGCACAAAACACATAATAATAAAACATTCAAAAACACCGAAACACCCCAATTCACAAAAGAAAAACAGTAGCCAACAAATGTAATTAATAAAAGCACTAACCAGCTCAACAAGGAATTAATTAAACCATTAACCAATCAAGTGACGTCACTGGACACCCTCTCAGCTGTTCCCAGTGCGGAGGCGCGCAGTTTGCTTTATAAACCTCAGAAGCAGTTGCAATCTCCACCAGCGCTTGTCACAAGCAGGAGTACAGAAGAGACTTGATACAGATAAGGACGGGTTGCCTTTTGCTTTGCTCTATATTGCTTTCGTTTTGGAAGTCCTGTTGCTTCAGGATCACAGTTAGCTTTGGCTTCAATGTTTGTTAATGTGAACACAGTTGATTATATTGAAGGACAGGGCTGGATTTTGTGCTGGGGAGAGAGGAAATAGGGAAGTACCTCTTGGTCCCTTTGGACCAGAGGGAACGGGCCTGAAGAGGTTCCAACCTCAAAATGATCTTTGCCCCCCTTACATACCCTCCTCCCTTTATTGTGTTTTCTCCCTCCTTGTGTGTTGTCACTTATTTTCCCTGTGTGCTTTCCCCCTGTCACCATCCCTGAGACTTTGCTTCCAGTGTAGTACACAACTGCAGGTTGTTTTTTTTGTATTTACATTAAATGTATTTCTCTATTTTAGACACAATCCTCTAGTTGAGCTCTTTTCTTTCAGACAGTGAGTACTAGGACATTTGTGTGTGTTTGTAAATGTAGGCCATGTTTCATTTTTTTACATACAGGATTGGTACCTCAGGGCAGCGGGGACCCATGGAGACCACCTGAGGACCCCCGGACACCCATTTTGAAGACACACCTTATAGCAGTAATCTACTTCAGTGTTTCAGTCCAACTCTTGACCAGCCAGCTCTCGTGTGTGCAGCCTGGGTTTTTTTTTACACACCTTGATTATGCAGCTGGGATCAAACTAATTGTCAGGAGCTTCCCAGCTGAAAGTTAACCTCCTCACTGCTGCACTGCATACCTACACATACATCTACCAGGCATAGAGCTGGTGACGTTCATTCACCCTGTCACATTCCTCCCCTGTTAGTGTGTGGCTGGGGCAACGCACGGCTGAAGCCCGACCATCCACCCCTTCTCTAGAAAAGAAATCAGCATTGGCATTTTCTTTTCCAGGCCTGTGCTGAATCTCAAACGAGAAGGGTTGGAGGGCCATATACCACCTGATCAACCTAGCATTGGAGTCTTTCATAGTATTTAACCATTTTAATGGAGCATGGTCTGTTACGAATGTAAATGGACTCCCACCAGGTAGTGACTCAAGGCCTCGATTGCCCACTTTACTGCGAGACACTCCTTCTCAATTACTGAGTAGTTTTTTTTTCCCTTGGGAACAATTTCCTATTCAGAAAAAGGATCGGATGTTCCACTCCCTCGAACTGTTGTGAGAGCACTGCACCTAGCCCTATCTCTGAGGCATCGGTTTGTACAATAAAAGGCTTATTGAAGTCTGGGCTTCTAAGGACGGGACCCTCTGATAGACACCTTTTTTCCTCCTCAAAGGCTCTTTGGCACTCCCTTGATCATACCACTTGTGTAGGGGCACACTTTTTTGTGAGGTCTGTTAGTGGGGCTGCAACTTTCAAGTAGTTGGGGATGAACTTCCGATAGTACCCTGCTAAACCCAACAGGGAGCGTACCTGCGTTTTTGTTCGGGGGGTCAGAACTTCATTCGGGGCAGCTACCTTATCGGCTAGTGGCCTTACTTTTCCACCACCCACTGCATACCCCAGGTACTTGGTTTCCGCCTTACCCAAGGCACATTTCTTAGGGTTGGCTGTGAGCCCTGCCTCTCTTAGCGACTTGAGGACCGCTTTCAGCCTATTTAGATGGGCCCGCCAGTGTTTACTATAAATGACAATGTCATTTAGGTAGGCCGCGGCATAAGCCCTTTAAGGTCTCAGTACTTTATCCATGAGCTGCTGAAATGTGGCTGGGCTCCAAATGGCATTGTCACAAATTGGTATAAACCCATGGGAGTGGCAAAGGCTGTTTTGCACTTGGACTTTTCCTCTAAAGATATTTGGCAGTATCCTTTTGTTAAGTCCAGCGTGGATATATATTCCGCGTTACCAAGGACGTCAATTAACTCGTCCACCCTTGGAATCGGATATGCGTCAAACCTGGATACCGCGTTGACTTTTCGGAGGTCCACACAAAATCTTACCTTCCCATCGGGTTTAGGGACCATAATTAGTGGAATACACCACTCACTGCATGATTTCTCAATCACGCCTAAATGTAATATTTCTTGTACCTCCTTCTCTACCAGGGTCTTACGGCTTTCAGGCAAACTGTAAGGACGAGAACGTACTTTTACCCCAGGTGCTGTCTCTATCACATGGGAAACTAAATTAGTTTGCCCTGGTAAATCAGAAAAAACATCATGGAATTGTGTAATTATTTCTAACAAGTCCCCCTTTTGTTCAGAGGACAATTGTCTACCCATTGGGATTTAATGTCACCCAAGATGTTCTCCCGTGGGGGCTGAGGACCCAGGTCAGTTTCCTCCTCCACCGGGTGGATGAATAGAGACCGCTGCACCTTCCAGGGTTTCAGCAAGTTCACATGGTAAATTTGTTTACCTTTCTGGACCCTGGTTGAGCGATCTCGTAATCCACATCACCCGTGCGGCGGAGTACTTCAAATGGGCCCTGCCATTTGGCTAGGAGTTTACTCTCACAATTGGGTAATAATAACATCACCTGGTCTCCCGGGTGAAACACTCTTATGCGAGCATTCTGATTATAATGTCTCTCCTGACTGTCCTGATCTAAGATTCTTCCTAGCAAAATGGCCGACCACATCTAGGCGCTTCCTAAGGTCTAGTACATATTGCAGGGTATTCTTAGAAGAGAACCGCTGTTCCTCCCAGGACTCCTTTAGGAGGTCTAGGATTCCCTGGGGTTGGCGGCCATACAATAATTCAAATGGAGAGAACACCGTGGAGGCCTGGGGAGCTTCCCGCACTGCGAACAGCAGAAAAGGGAGAAGTTCATCCCAGGCTCTCTTCTCTGAATCTACAAATTTTCTCAGCATACCTTTTAGAGTTCGGTTAAATCTTTCCACCAATCCGTCAGTCTGTGGATGGTAGACCGATATCCGAACAGACTTGACCTCTAGTAATTTTAAGACATCCTGCATCAGTTTAGCCATAAAATTTGTACCTTGGTCTGTCAACATAACCTGGGGAAGTCCAACCCGTGAGAACAGCTCCAACAATTTGTTGGCTACATGCTTCGCCATTGCTGTCCTCAGGGGGAACGCCTCAGGATATCTTGTTGCATAGTCGACTATTACGAGAATAAACCTGTGTCCTTTTGCAGAAGGCTCCAGAGGTCCTACCAAGTCTATACCAATCCTCTCAAAGGGAACGTATACCAAGGGTAGGGGAACCAAGGGGGCTGGTTTTTGTCCCTTCGGACTAGTTAACTGGCACTCAGGACATGCCGCACATAACTTAGCAATGTCACTATGCATCCCTGGCCAATAGAAGCGGAACGAAATACGGTCCAAGGTTTTATCTCTACCCAGGTGACCACCCCAAGGGACAGTATGGGCTAGGGTGAAGACAGTTTTAACAAACGTCTTGGGAACCAATATTTGTCTGGTGACCTCCCCTGTTTGTGTCTGCCTATTCACCCTATACAGGATATCATTCGACAATTCAAAATGAGGGAACACCATTACCCCTTGTGCATTCAATATCTGGTCATCAATCTTTACCACTTTATCATATTGTTTGGCCAGGACTGAGTCTTCCCTCTGCCGAAAATCAGGGAGACATAGCTCTGCTAAATCCCCAGGGCCTATCTCTCCCTCTTTCTGGTGAGCCCCAGTCATGACTTGTGACTTATGCCTATTAGTATGGCCACCTTGAGTCCCAGATTTCTGCAACCAGTCCTGTTTGTCACAGCTTCTTTGCATACGAGTCTTTGGAACCCGGTGTCTACTGGGAAACAGGTCTTCCGAAAAGAGGAACAGTTTACCAGGTTTCTCCTGAGTCAGAGAATGAGGCTCCTCCTGAGAGACTGGAGCCATTAGGTTTGAAAAGAAAGGCCAGTCACGGCCGAGCAAAACAGGGGCAGGGAGCCAAGGAGCGACTCCTACTTAGATTCTGGCCTCCTGACCTTTCCATTTTACATTGCTGTTTATACACTCTATACTCCATGGGGAGTCAAAGGAACGCACGTCAAGCGGTAACAGTTCCCGGAAGACCAGCATTTTTCCAGAGCCTGAATCTATAAGAGCCTGGACGGTTTTACCACCAATCTGGACTTGAAGTAGCCAGGGCTTGCCACTTTCTCTGGGGAAGGCCGAGGCGATTGTCCTGCTAAAGGAGCAATCCATCTGTGGACAGTCCACATGACGGTGGCCTTGTTCTCCGCAGGCCGAACATGGAGAGGGTTCCCTTGCCGGAGGGTGCCGGGGATACCACTCAGCGGGACCGGATACTGGAGACCAGGCATCTGGTGATTCCTGTGTGCGACGTCCTCTGAAGTTCCTCTCATTTGGCGATGAGCCGACATCAGGAAGTACAGTAGAGGCAGCGATTATTCTAACAAAAACCAGTGGCAATTCCCCAAAAGACCCAGGTACACCCAGGTACATTCTGAATACATTTCCTTAAACTAGCCCCAGCATTTTTGCATTGATTAATGGCCTATCAGATTAACAGCGGGGGTCCCTGGCAGTCCCATTCAAACTGAATTGGAATGCCAGGGATCCCTGCTGTGTTAATCCTATGGGTCGTTAGTCAATGCACAAATGCCTTAAACGTGCCTCAAACTAGCCCAGAACATACCCAGCACATACCCTGAATGTAACCCGGCTAGTTTAAGGCAAATGTTAGAATAAGCGTTGCCTCTACTGTAGATGAGGGTCTCGGCGGGGACCAGCATTTGAACCCCTCCCTTGCTGGAACGACTGCTCCTTCCGTGGGACTTGTCGGTTGCGTATGGATGGGCCGTAGTTCCCCCGTTGTTCCGACCTCCCTCTTTGGGCGTCCGCAAGAGCCGGTGGAGTCAGATCCGTCGGGTCCAGGACACTCGCCTGCTCCTCGGCCCCAAGTAAGTTCTCAACGAGTCAGACCGCCAAAGCTAGGGTTTTCCGCAGCATGTCGTTTTACCCAAGAGCGTACGGATGGGGGTATTACCTGTAGGAATTGTTCCAAAACAACTTGCTCAAGAATTGTCCCCTTAGTGCGCTCCTTGGGTTGTATCCAGTGAGTACACAAGTCCAATAACCGCTGAGCGAGGACCCGGGGTCTCATCTTAGCGGTGTACTTCAAGCTCCGGAACTGCTGCCGGAAAGTCTCTGGGGTCAGACCTAAGTGATCCAGTATGGTGGATTTTACTTGTTTGTAATCCATTGCCTGGTCCACTGGGAGGCCCTGATATGAGGCCTGGGCTTCTCCTATGAGGGAGCGGGGCCAAAGCGGTTGCCCGGCGATCTGCAGACCAGCCCTGGGCTTCGGCAACTCTTTCAAATGTCAGTAGAAAAGCCTCTGGATCCTCGTTCTGAGCCATTTTCCTCAGGAGGACCGGGGGTTTGTTCGCAAGTTCTGGACTGGCAGACCCCTGGGATTGAGTCAGCAACCTGGCCATCCGCTCATCCTGTGCTTCCTGCTGCTGGATTAGGAGCTGGGTTTGCTGCTGCAATAGTCTTTCATCTCTCTCTGCCTGTAGTCGGGCCTGCTCGCACAGAAACGCTTTTAAAAGTTCTTCCATTTTTTTTTGTGTGTGTGGCCCTTCAACTGCAGGGGCCTCTCAAAATCCCAGCACTTCTGACACCATATGTTGCAGGGTACATGCAACCACACGCAGGGTTTCTGGATAAGGTTTATTTATTGAGACCCAGCACACAAAAACAAAGCAGCTTCTTTTCAGCACACAAAAAAACAAAACAGCTTCTTTTCAAGATACAAAACAAAAGCTTCTTTTCAACATACAAAAACACAGACAGTTCCTCAAACATGCATTTTGAAGACAGACCTTATAGCAGTAATCTACTTCAGCGTTTCAGTCCTATCTCTGGACCAGCCAGCTCTCATGTGTGTGCAGCCTGTGGCTTTTTAACACACGTTGATTATGCAGCTGGGATCAAACTAATTGTCAGGAGCTTCCCAGCTGAAAGTTAACCTCTTCACTGCTGCACTGCATACCTACACATACGTCTGCCAGGCATAGAGCTGGTGACGTTCATTCACCCTGTCACAGGTATCCAGGCCAATAATAAAGGTATTATGCATGGCTGGGTGCCCCTGAGTATATTGGGGAATTATAGATTGTCAGCTCTGCAACCCAGTAATGGCATAAACACTGTAACTTCAATATAAATGTATGTGTCTCCCCCCAGGTATAAGGTGGCGAGACTAATGTGATTCTAAATGTAAAAGGTATTACTGTGGCAGTGTTTTCCTGTAACCGCGCAAAGGAAAAATGGTTTTAAAACCCAGAAGCTAGCAGCATAAGCAAGCGGCTTTTAGCTAACGTTCACTAGAAAGCGCCTAGAGCGCTGAGATTTGCTGTGAGAGCTGTTCGGGTAAAATCCCGAAATATATCGCGCAATTTTTATAGCGTTATATAAAAATTGATGACTTAAAGTCCCCCTATTTTAATTGTACCAACATGTTAGGCATATTGGTATTTTCATGTAACACGCCAGAGAAAGAAAATGCTTTATTTATAATCACTGTCATTAGAAATGTATGGCAGGAAATTCCTGCAAAGATAACAGCACATATTCAGCCCTGGACTTCTAAGACACCCCGCTGGCGTGCTGCCAGGATGTCTGAAAAAGTCCGGAGTTGATAGGCGCCGACATACTAAGGTGTCAAGTGGGGAGGTGTAACACAAGTATACCCATCTTAGTAAATGCCCGGGCAAATGGGCCAGATGTCAGGCCAGCTCAGACAAAATGTTGCCAGGTAAGGGGGCCGGATCTGGTATGCTAAGCGGCAAAGGTGCGAGGTTCGCGCATGCCCTTAGCAAACTAAGAAGCCCTCTGCCAGGTATTGCAAAGTATTGGCAACTCTGGGATAGGTGGGGAATATTATTCCCATGGAGTAGATTGGCTGCACGGGTTAAGTATAGGACTGTTTAGTGTATAAGAAACCCTGCAGCCCATCGGGAACCAGAGATTCATCATGTAACAAGATTCAACTAAGCTTCATTTTACGACTTTATACCATTGTAACCAAAGTCAAGAGTTCGTAAGAACTAAGGTTTCCAGATCCAATACTACAGCGGCAGAACGAAGGAAGCAGCACGGGCGGAGTAACAGTGGTTGCGAGAGGCGCCACTGACCAAAGACTGTTTCCAGCTTTATTTGCGCGCAACTCCCGCTCCAGGGAAATTGTGCTTAGAGACTCTATTTCCAAAGATTTTGTTTTGGGAACAAGATTTTTTGTTCGCCCCCACCCCAGTAAGTGTATTTTGAGTGTAATTGTAAACCAATGTGTGTGTGTTAATTCTGTAAATAAATCACAATTTATTTTATCTCTTCGCTTTGCTCAATCAAAGGATCCGGGTATTAATGTGTTAAAAGTGCTGGTCTCCCGTGACAGCGGGGACACTGGCACCCCATAACAGGGCCTGTATCTCAAGAAGTAAGGGGTCCCCGAGGCTGAAATTAACTTTGTTCAGCTCAGGAGACCCCCTGCTCACGCACACTATGAATTAAAATAAACTGTAAGCAGCTTCATTACCTTAGCAGCTATCCGCTAAGGTAGTGATTTTTTTATTTGGGGGGACGGGGGGTGTTTGATACTAGTGTGAGAGCAGGGGGTCTCCTGAGTTGCCAATACTATACACATGATACATAAAACTTGGCCCCCTGCAGACACACTTACCAGAAAGCCCTCCTACTGTCTCTGTATGTTCTTCCAATTAGATTGGAAGCTCTTCGGAGCAGGGACTCCCCTCCCGAAATGTTACTTTTATGTCTGAAGCACTTATTCCCATGATCTGTTATTTGTATTATTTGTTATTTATATGATTATCATGTGTATTACTACTACAAGCGCTATGTACATTAATGGCGCTATATAAATAAAGACATACATACATAACAAATCAGCAGAGTGAAGCAGTGTGTACTATATAACAAGCAGTGCAGAACAGTAGGTGAGGAATCATCCATAAAAATGTGAATAATTGAATTATTAATAAGTTACTAAAGGAGAAAAGAAAAGAGAAAAAATTTTTTTAACGTGCAGTCTAAGAAAAAGAAAACAGAGGAAGAGGAGAATGAAGTCATACACTTCCCAGGATAGACTACTGTAGGTTAACCCATTTGCTGTGAGAAAGCCAGCACAGCACTGCTTTGCAATGGATTGCTGGTCCTACTGGTAGAGAATGAGTTACACCTTGTGCTGTAAGAAAGATATCAGCAGGAGCCGAGTGAAAGCTAAAAGTCAGGTATCATTTATTTTGATTGAAGAAGTTATTTGAGAACATATTCCTTCACAGGTCTCTAGAAAATTGATCACAAATTATGTGCACAGATACTGTATAGAAACAAATTGTAATTGCACTGCTTGCAGAGTTCTGTGGAGACTGTTGTGTAGATTTAACTAGAGTGGTGCATTTGCACAGGAGGGGTAATATCAAGCTTATAGTCCACAGTGGAAAGTACTGCACGAGGAAAGATAAAAATAGCTTTGTCTGGCAAGGAAGAACAATTTTGTATGGCAGGGAATAATGAAATAATATTATAAGAAAAATAGTATAAATTGATCAGGGATAGCATAATAGGTAATGGAAACAGTAGGAAGAATAGAGTTAAGCTCACAAATCATATCAAGTTTTCCTCTCTTGCTAAGGAAAAAATATCTGCTGTGTTCACTTATCACATAATTATGATTTGTGCTGTTAACCTATAGGAGGGGTGTCTCAGTGAGTAAAGACGCTGACTCTGTAAAAAATGACACTCAGTTTGAATCATGGGGGACCTGGTTCAATTCCTGGTGTCGGCTCCTTGATCTTCTCTTCTTATTATGGTATAATGCATAATGCCTGGAAAGGCTATGTTTGGCAAAACCATTTTTTATATATGTTCCTGTATACGTACTTTAAGGCTGCGTTTAGTGCGGCCCACATATTGTGAACCGCAAGGACACTCTATTAGATAAACTATATGGTCTGAATTACAGTAGATAAAATCTGTAACATCAAACGTCTCCCCAGTGGAATTGGACTTATACCTATAGGATCACGTAATATTGTTATAATCACTTATCACTTGGTATATATAGTGGTTTATTTGAGGTATTTTAGTTGCGCACTTTATTCACTTTGTTAAATACATACTTGCAGTCCAAATAGCCACAAAGAAAGGTGAAATATTTAACGCAATTTAAAAATGCAACAGGTAGGCATTGACAATTGTAAAATATTTAGCAAAACCAAATGTTTTATTTTTTTGTTCACCTCTAGCTTTACATGTTACCCTAATGTATAGTCTCTGATTTCATGTCATGATGCTTTTTATTGCCTTGTACACTGTACCTTCCATGTGGAAAATTAACATAAGTTAGGGAATTTTTCACAAAAATGTGATTGTATGCAGTATTATGCAAATTCTAATAAAATACATATAATCCGGGATTTTTGCTCTCTGCTGATAGAGTACCATGCAGTTAATAATGGTTAATCAGCACACAGAAGTTAATCATTGCTGGGAGAAAGTGTCACCACTGGACTGCACCTAAAAAAAAAAAAATCAAAAATGCTTATGCTTCCTATTTCCTTTGATAACAGTTCTTGTTTCCTCTTTGAGATCTTCCATATTGTATGTTCATGTTGCATTTGCACCACATAAGGAGATATTTGAGTCTAGTTTATGCTAAATCTGTGTGCCATATTTGGCCATATTTGAATAAAAATGATACTTTACATAATATTGCATCTAAAATATTATTGTTTCTTCCAAAAAAAAATAAATAATAATAATTAGATTTCGTGAATGTAAAATGTAATTCCTTGTTTGTTTTATTTCTGTATATATTTTATGATTATAGTACAGCTTGGCTAATAGTGCTGACAAACTAATATCAGGGAGTTTATATTTATTTTATTATATTTATGATTTTTGGGAGGAATGTATTAAAAAAAACATTTCTGGGGTACACTTTTTAAAACATTTGTTTCAGGTAATCTTGCTGTTGACTTCTGCATATGACATCTGATATTTTTAATTGATATTTCTTAATAAATGTTTGGTTGCACTACACATACTGTATAAGGGGATCTGTCTGTAAGCAGCACATAGAAACACAACACAAAACATGTTTAGAACAAAAAACACCATAGAAAGTGACCAACCGTACTGTATGCTGCCTGTTTTATTAAAACAGTTATACTGTAAATATCTGTATGTGTAAATATCTGTATGCTGTGTAATGTTTTTACACTGGCACAATTCATGCAATGCTGACATGAAATATCCTTCTCCTGAAAGATAACATTAGCTTTCTGGTCCAACTCCCACAGTACAGTAGTATTCAGAATTAGATTTCACCTATCCCTGGATTTGTAATCACAAGACATGGTTTATTTTATGGAAGAAAAAGACATGTTGAAAGAAGATGGTACAAGATGCAGGTTACTTATCGGTGTCATGCCATCTGCTTGAAGTTGCAAATTATATGTGTCTCTGCAGCATCTCTTTTTACACTAATTTAGCCTACTGATGAGGTCAGCTTTCCTACTGATGTTCACACGGCTTCTCTTGATCTCAGCTGGGTTTAACTTTCAAGTTAAGAACAAGCTTTACTGACCTTTCCTCCAATGTGAATAAAATGCTACAACAACCACATTCGGCCACTATTCCTTTCAGAAACAAAGTTTAGGACCAGCAAATCAACAGCCAGCATTTACAATTCAGAAACATCTGCTGAGATGTTTATTATCCCAAAGCATTCAGCTGAGAATGTTCTTTCTAATCACGTTAATAACTTAAAACTAATGCTGGGATTCACTTAACACCGATGTGAGGTCTGAATGGCAGGTAACTAAGGGGAAAAGAGACAGGTTCACCAAACCTGGGGAATTATACTTATGTAGCGCTGCTTACCAAACCCCCACCCCCCGCCCACCTCTGGGAGATCTTGCTCAAGCTACAGGTGTCATGGTGCTTGTTACCTGTGAGGGTTCAGGAGAGATGAGCATCCGCGATGGTAAGGGGAAACAGGACAGGCTTTTGGGGATCCTTCAGGCTCTTCTCATGGTGTCAGCGCCTCCAGGTGTACTGGAAACAGTCCCCACCATGACAGTCTTCAAGCATACCTCTACCCAATAGACTGTAACTTAGGCAGAGGTATATAAAACAGGATCCTTTATTTGTAGCAGCCACTGCAGTTGTTATTATAGTGTATGCATAGGGTTTTAGGATAGGTCCCAGACCTCTGGATGGTACCGGCGTTCTTGCAGTCTTGAGGCCTGGTACTCTGTTCAGATCTTTGGCTGCAGTCAGGCCAGGAGAGGGAGAGCTGAACTGCATGTCTCTACCCCAGGGGGGGGGGGGGGGGGAGACCTCAACTGACTATAATTTAGAACACTTTCTAACTTATGCACAGAGGGGGAGGGCGCAAGGTCTGCACAATGATTGGCTGTACACAGACCCAGTTCACCTCCACCCTGTCACTCAGAGAGGCAGCATGAGGGGGGTGAATGCCAGTAACCCTATATGGTACACCATTAGGGCTCATGTGTGTTCCTCATTTCCTGTTCTGTGATTTTTTGTAAACACTGACCACCTATGCGCAATTTGAGGTTTTAACTTAATTAATTATTTTTCTTTATTTAGAATTTAATAAAATGTATTTGTTTTCATTTGGTAGAGGATGAGTGCATCGTCAGGGATTCTTTCTCTTTCGTATATACAATAGCCATTCATCCCAGGTTGCACCCCTCTAATTGTTAATATAGAGCTGAGTAGGGATTCCCCCCCCCCCTTTTTCTGTGTTGAATCTGGATAAGGGTTCAATAATCTGCATCTCTCCCTACATGCAATGTCTTGTATATAATGTATACCTTGTTCATTTATGTAACTGTATTTGTAACCATGTATTATTTTGTTTTACTCTGTGCCCAGGACATACTTGAAAACGAGAGATAACTCTCAATGTATTACTTCCTGGTAAAATATTTTATAAATAACATGCCATAAAATAATATACAGTATTTTTGTGTATTACATCAAATAAAAGCGGTTAAAAGCGACGTTGCAGCGTTAACTTTAACACAGCATGTGTATTTTACCCAGAAGTTGGAGAGTTTTTATTGAAGATAAGAGAAAAATACCAGTGGTGCTCTGTGGCTTGGCAACCTGCCAGTTGGTTCAGGCAAATAACGGCAACCTCAAACACCATAAAACTATTTCCTTAATGTTGTGATTTCAAGAGTCAATATGCTGATCAAACGTCACTGGTCACCTTGAATTGTCATGACAACAAAGAGCTCAGAAGATGAAGATGTAACTGGCAGTCGTTTCAGGAAACAGTGAGAGAGGATGCTTGTATTATTCCACTAGGGACTGACGTCTAGTTACCGTAACAGCAGCATATTTTCTATATTATACCTACCCTTAGGAGATGAGCCATGAACAGGTTGAGGTGGACAGTTTCTGTCTGAGATGCCGACACTGCATTAAACTGTCTGATTAAGCCATTGTATTTTTTTTTGCTATGCTTTGCTGGCCCTTCTGAAACTCAAGCTGTTAAAACACCAAATGAGAAGCCTATTTCTATTGAATTCCTGAGCCAGTGTGTACACACCATTTATTGAATGATTGCTGAGCACAGTTCACAGATGCTAACTTCTGTGCTTTCTTGTAGAAAGATGATATATTTCCCCTTATATAAAAGACCACCAAGCAACATTTGTGGGAACAGCGACATGTACTGTAACTCTGTGCTACTCCAAAACCTATGCCCCATGTTTTAACCTCTTCTCGATAGTTAATAGAAATGATGCTTGACAATCCATTTGTCATTTTAAAAATAACAACAATAGAAACCTCAAGAAGAAGCACATTCCATAATGACCTAAACCTGCATGTCTTGGAAACCTTAATGCAAATATATTGTATTAATGTGCTTTTTCTGCATAAAATGTTTTCGTTTGTGTACGTTCTTGAAAACTAAACTAATTCAGATGGCAGTGTTTGCATTGTCTATGGTGTTTGGTTTTCCTTTGCACCACTTTGATAAAACTCAAGACACAAGAACATTGATCTGACAAATCTGTCAAAGATCATGTATTGTTCAAGTAATAATCCCAGAAGAGCAGGGCATTACTGGCCATTAATGCCCTGGCTGGAAGAGTTTAAGGCCCGAGGCGAAGCCGAGGGACCTTAACCCAGCCAGGGCATTATTGGCCAGTAATACCCTGTTCAGAGGGGATTATTAATATTATAGGCTAGATGTAGGCTTATTTTATATATTTTTTTTTTTACATTTTCATAAAAAAAGACAGACACTTTTGTAGTCATATTGATTTTTATCAGCATGAATGTCTACATTTTTTTGCTTTTCTGCTCGTTTATTAAAAGGAAACTGCACACACACACACACACACACACACACACACACACACACCAAAACACACTCTGCAGTCCTCCTCCACACACACACATACACACACTGCAGCCCCCATCTACACCCACAAAACACACTGCAGGCACACACACACACACACACACCAACAAAACAGACTGCTTCCCCCCTCTACATCCACAAAACACACAACAGTAGCCCCCCTCTACACCCACTGCACCCCCCCCCCCTGTAAACCCACACACTGCAGACACACACATACATACACACCAATAAAACACTCTGCACCCCTCCTCCACCCACAAAACCCACACACTGCAGCCCCCCCCTGCACCCACAAAACACACACTGCAGACAAACACAAACCAACAAAACAGACTCTGCCACCTCTACATCCACAAAACACAAGCCAGCAGTCCCCTCTCTACACCCAGTGCAGCCCCCTGTAAACCCACACACTCCAGACCCACACACACACCCCAACAAAACACTCTGCAACCCTCCTCCCCCCACAAAACTCACACCGAACACACACACTGCAGTTCCCCCCCTCTACACCCACAAAACTCTGCTGTCCCCTCTACACCCATAAAATACACCAGCAGAAAACACACACACACACACACACCAATAAAACACTCTGCTGCCCCCTTTACACCCACAAAACACACACACGCACACCTTTCCCCTCACTCTCCCGTGCTCTTCAGGCAGGGTGGGGGAGGAGTCAGTGCCTTGCTGCTGCCTCCTGTCCAATCACCTCCCCTGTCTGACAGCTGATCTCACTCTTTGTGAATGAGAACTGAAAGTTGATTGGCTTAAAAACTTGGCAGGATGCCAAAAATTCCGGGCCATTACTGATTGGATAATGCCCGGAATTTGAACCAATCAGAGAGTAGGGATTTTAATTTATTATTATATTTCCCTACATACAGTATATTGTATGTAGGTGTATGCAAGTAAATCAATAGTTAATTAACCCCCTACTGCCCTCTGGAAGAGTGGTTTAATCTTATATTCACAATATGCTAACCATTTATAGTTAGATAACATTTTAATTGCTAATGCAAAGGTAGTCCAATAATGAAGTGTTTTGTGAGTGTATAATGAATATACTTTACAAAATAGAGCATTAGAAAAAAATCTGCAGAAAATTTTACTTTATATTTTCTCTACCAATTGAATGCATTTTCCTTTATTCTTTTTAAGAGGATATTTCCCATTGTATTGAGTTACACATACAGTAATTACTAACATCAAAAAGACTTCTTTATCAGTCAGGGAAGAGCAATACGTTCTTTTATGTGATCCAAACTAATTACATTTTCTGGGGGAAATAATCTAGAACCATTAAAAAATGAAAAAGATATACAAAAGTATTTATGTTAACAGAAATAAAATTATTTTGTTACCATGAGTTCCCATCTCTACAAAATGAACGTTTGTTTTTTTTTCTAATTGTAAGAAAACCTTAACTTGTGTGCGGAGTTCTAGATTTAAAAAAATGTACTAAGGAAAATATTCATATTAAAACAAGTGATATTTCTTACTTTAACAAGGATAGTGCAGTATTAATGCATCTGTTTTGCCCCAGTTTTTCAGCAGAGAGACCATTTTGTAAATGGCTATTTCAGAAAAACAGCAACACATTTCAAAACATTGGGGATCTATGAAACAATGCAAATTCGGAGAAATTTGAAGGAAATAAATTGCACTGGATGTAACAAAGGAACAAAATGTAACGGAAAAGGATATTTTTCTTCTACAACTAACTAATTTTTTTGCAGCAGAATTGTGCCAATTTTACCCGTACATTAACCTCTGCTCCTACACCAATAAAATGTTCCGGGTCCACTTACAGATAATGGTATTTATGTACTGCAGTGATGCAACTATAATACTAACTATTTCATATAGTGCTTTTCTCCCAGTGGGACTCAAAGTGCTTCACAATTACAGCAAAGTGTGTAGTATGCAGCACCGCACATACTGTAGGAATGTTACAGACACAGTCCCTGCCCTGTAGAGCTTACAATCTATGTCTTTGGTGCCTGAAGCACAAGGAGATAAAGTGACTTGCCCAAGGTCACAAGTAGCTCACACCAGGAATTGACACTCCGTATCATTATCAGATTCGGGGACTTTACTCACCGAACCACCGGTTCTCCCTGGTGAAATGCTGGGGCACATGAGTGGATCTGATGTATCAAAGGAAAATAATTCAGGTTTGGTTTGAATCAGGGCTGTTAAGGAATGTAACCTTCCTGGAGCTATTCTAATTGTGCTGACAGTTGGGTCGTGGGGTCTGCAACTCTAGTTGTTCCTATTGGGTGAGGTTGCAGCAATACATTGTATGTTAGCAAGCTGTCCTCCAGCGATTTGACTGTTGCACCATTAAGTTTGCTAGGCTTATCAGTAAATACAGTCTTTAGGGCTAGGCATGTTCCAGGCATGGAAAATTGTATTGCTGACTCACTGTCCCAGGATTTGGCTCCGGAAGCAGAGGCAGGGTACATTTCTGGATCACCTCTGGCCCTTGGTTTTGAAGAGCGTGGAAGCTGGTGAAGAAATTCCTGGCTCCATTGATCTGGGCAGCCAATGTGGAGTCTTCGATGGATTGGTGTGGTTTCATGAAGGGATAAGATAAGGTGTCGAGTGATGGAGATCAGTTGGGTATTGGTAACCTTTTTGTTACAGTTGGCCAATTGGGGCTTGTCAGCTAGTGCGGTTGGCATGCGGTTATTTGGGATTTCTTTCTTTTTCAAGTTAGTCAGAAATAATTTTATTGGGAATTTCTAGATCCAGGAAGTGATAAGGTGAGAAGGTAATTGGGAGATAAAGGGAAATCAGAAGTTACATTCGCCATTATTAAACTGTTTCATGTGTGTGTTTTTGGAAGTTGTCTAGGAGTTTTTTGTTTTTTCTTTTCGGTTTTGTCCCCTGTGGGGATTCTTACATTCACTGGACCGAGCACAGGAAGGTGCAGCGACCATATGGGAAGCATCTGGGAATAATTGGGGATACAGAGGAGGTTTCCTGGTTAGGGCGTTGAGGAATGCAATGGGAGTAGGAATTTCTGTGTATGAAATCACAGTGTAAGGTAAAAACTGTTGACTTGTTTTACGTGATGCAGAGGGATGTGACAAAGATGTACTTGGTGTTTAAAAAATCAATGATAGTTTGGTCGGAGATTGTTCCCGGTATGGTTGCGGGTGATCTTGCATCAAACGGGCAATGGATGGAAGGGAATTAAACATAATTATGCCCCTTTACAAAGCATTAGTAAGACCACACCTTGAATATGGAGTACAATTTTGGGCACCAATCCTAAGAAAAGACATTATGGAACTAGAGAGAGTGCAGAGAAGAGCCACCAAATTAATAAGGGGATGGGCATTCTAACTTATGAGGAGAGGCTAGCTAAATTAGATTTATTTACATTAGAAAAGAGGCGTCTAAGAGGGGATATGATAACTATATACAAATATATTCAGGGACAATACAAGGAGCTTTCAAAAGAACTATTCATCCCACGGGCAGTACAAAGGACTCGGGGCCATCCCTTAAGGTTGGAGGAAAGGAAATTTCACCAGCAACAAAGGAAAGGGTTCTTTACAGTAAGGGCAGTTAAAATGTGGAATTCATTACCCATAGAGACTGTGATGGCAGATACAATAGATTTGTGCAAAAAAGGGTTGGACATCTTTTTAGATGTTAAAGGTATACAGGGATATACCAAATAAGTATACATGGGAAGGATGTTGATCCAGGGAATAATCCGATTGCCAATTCTTGGAGTCAGGAAGGAATTAATTTTTCCCCTAAATGGGTTTTTTTGTTTGCCTTCCTCTGGATCAATAAGTATAGATATAGGATAAAGTATCTGTTGTCTAAATATAGCATAGGTTGAACTTGATGGACGGAAGTCTTTTTTCAACCTCATCTACTATGTAACTATGTATGTAAGGTATTTTAAGGCAGTGGAAAGGGGTTGCTGCAAGACAATAAAGTGCAAGAACTACTGTAAGTGCATTACTTACCCCCCCCCTCCCCATTTTTGTATTAAATTGTATTGCACTATTTTTGCCTTTCTTTTTTCCACATACTCGGTGCTGGTACCAAAGCTACAGGGTCAAGAACAACCATATCTGGACTATGCTCTCCATTTATTTACCTTGCTCACTGAGGTCAGAATTCATTATGCCGGTGAAGCCGAGTCCCCTAACCTGCCTCCGGTGTGGGGGATCTGCTCTGCTGTTTGGCCGGAGCTCCGTGAGATCAGGAGTGTGGGGCCAGCCATTTTGGTTGGCGCGCATGTGCAGTGCTGCGAGGCACGCATGCGCAGTGTCAGGAGAGCAGCAGCCATCTTAGAATTGCTCCGCATATGCAGCAGCGGGACTACATGTCCCAGAATCCTCAGGGGGAGGGACTACAACATGGGACTGTCCCAGCCAATTGGAGTCTGGCAGCAGGAGAAGGACAAGATATCCTCAATGTGTGGGGAGCACGCTAGTCAGCCCTGACTGAGGAGCGAAGAGAGAAGGTAGTGTCCAGGGAGCAGTGCTTTCTGGAATAGGCCTAGACTTTGCCACATAGGCCCCAGTCAGGCCCTGAGCCACATGAGATCCATGTTGCTGGGAAGGCCTCAGATAGGGACTCTTCCCAATACTATTATTGTTGCGCCGTTGCTGGACGTCTACGCGGCGATCTGTGACCTGGGACCAGGCCGCAGTGTTCCAGAACATTTGGGTGAGACACTCCAGCGTGAGCTCACCCCACGAGGAGGATCAGGACCCTTAGGAGAGAGGGGAATTGTTGTTGGAGGCCCCGCTGCGTGGGACCTACTCCAACGCATCTCAGCAAGCGGCACCTGGGTACTGGAGTACCCAGGCAGGTACCCAACGTGCACCAACATTCAGATGGGGTAGCACTAAATCACATTTGGGTGGGATTGCTGGGACGGACACCAGGTGTTATTGGTGCCACGGCACCTTCAGTACTTTGGAGGAACCACTAAGTGTTGGGGTGACTGCACTATACTGTCTCACGTAGTATTGTGTGTTATATGTGTAGTATTGTTACAGTAAAGATCAGTTATATATATTGTGTATTGTATTATTGCTTACTGCTGTGGTATTGGTTCCTGTGAGGGGTTATCCCGTCTATGCTGGGATCCCTCATTTGTAGAGGCGCTGTGCACAAGGAGATAGAGCTTACCCCAGGCTCCCAGAAGCGGAGGCTTAGACCTCCTATGAGCAAACAGGTACAGCAGCACGCGTAGTTGCCCGTGTATGTCCCTTAGGCATGGCAGGGAAACGGGGCTACACCAGCATTGTAACATGTGGTAACAATTAACAATAACGTTTGTGACTTATGTCGTTTTTAAGCATTGCCATTAAAATTATCTTATTCTCTGCTACAATTAGCATAACAGAAGATCCAGTCAATACAAATCTTATACTATATTAGTGAAAGCACTGTATGTTTGCCTGCCTGCCTGCATGCATGCATGCCTGCCTGCTGGATGTCCGGTGTCCCTAGCGGCAATCTCATTGGTCCCTTGGCCCGCCCGCCCCCGCACACCTCTCATTGGCCTCACACACTCACACCACCCCCTTGGCCCGCCCCCCACACCTCTCATTGGCCTGAGGCGGAGTGACGGGCCAAAGGTCCAAAAAAATAAATAACACACACACACACACACACACACACACACACACACACACACCTCTCTCCCCTCTCCAAATCACCTTTTCCCCCTCCCCAGCGGCATCACCTCTTCCCCCTCCCCAGCGGCATCACCTCTTCCCCCTCACCAGCGGCATCACCTCTTCCCCCTCACCAGCGGCATCACCTCTTCCCCCTCCCCAGCGGCATCACCTCTTCCCCCTCCCCAGCGGCATCACCTCTTCCCCCTCCCCAGCGGCATCACCTCTTCCCCCTCCCCAGCGGCATCACCTCTTCCCCCTCCCCAGCGGC
Source organism: Ascaphus truei (assembly GCF_040206685.1). Lineage (NCBI taxonomy): Eukaryota > Metazoa > Chordata > Amphibia > Anura > Ascaphidae > Ascaphus > Ascaphus truei. The sequence continues at coordinate 369,902,178 of NC_134485.1, forward strand.
ATCACCTCTTCCCCCTCCCCAGCGGCATCACCTCTTCCCCCTCCCCAGCGGCATCACCTCTTCCCCCTCCCCAGCGGCATCACCTCTTCCCCCTCCCCAGCGGCATCACCTCTCCCCGCTCCAAATCACCTCTCCCCGCTCCAAATCACCTCTCCCCCCTCCCCGCTCCAAATCACCTCGCTTCCCGCAGCTGCCACGCGGCGCGTAAGATGGCGGACCCCCTTCCTCCCTCGCGGCGCCGAGTCAGACGGTGGCGGCGCCCGGAAGTACAGGTAGGTGTCGCTCCCCACCTCCGGCGCCAAACGGAACTAAAGAAAGGGCGCATCAACTGAGGTGTGTGTGTGTGTGTGTGTGTGTGTGTGTGTGTGTGTGTGTGTGTGTGTGTGTGTGTGTGTGTGTCACTGTCCACTGCCCCCCCCTCCTATCCACTGCCCCCCCCTCCTGTCCACTGCCCCCCCCTCCTGTCCACTGCGTCCCCCCTCCTGTCCACTGCGTCCCCCCTCCTGTCCCCCCTCCTGTCCACTGCCCCCCCCTCCTGTCCACTGCCCCCCCCCCTCCTGTCCACTGCCCCCCCTCCTGTCCACTGCCCCCCCCCTCCTGTCCACTGCCCCCCCCCTCCTGTCCACTGCCCCCTCCCTCCTGTCCACTGCCCCCCCCTCCTGTCCACTGCCCCCCCCTCCTGTCCACTGCCCCCCCCCTCCTGTCCACTGCCCCCCCCCTCCTGTCCACTGCCCCCCCCCTCCTGTCCACTGCCCCCCCCCCTCCTGTCCACTGCCCCCCCCCCTCCTGTCCACTGCCCCCCCCCTCCTGTCCACTGCAGGAAATGCAGGGGGAGGAATCCATGCCTTTGAGGCGCCCCCCCCCCTCCCTTTGACGCCCCCCCCCTCCCTTTGAGGCCCCCCCTCCCTTTGACGCCCCCCCCTCCCTTTGACGCCCCCCCCTCCCTTTGACGCCCCCCCCCTCCCTTTGACGCCCCCCCCCTCCCTTTGACGCCCCCCCCTCCCTTTGACGCCCCCCCCTCCCTTTGACGCCCCCCCCCTCCCTTTGACGCCCCCCCCTCCCTTTGACGCCTCCCTTTGACGCCCCCCCCTCCCTTTGACGCCCCCCCCTCCCTTTGACGCCCCCCCCCTCCCTTTGACGCCCCCCCCCTCCCTTTGACGCCCCCCCCTCCCTTTGACGCCCCCCCCCTCCCTTTGACGCCCCCCCCCTCCCTTTGACGCCCCCCCCCCCCTCCCTTTGACGCCCCCCCCCCTCCCTTTGACGCCCCCCCCCTCCCTTTGACGCCCCCCCCCTCCCTTTGACGCCCCCCCCCTCCCTTTGACGCCCCCCCCTGCCTTTGACGCCCCGCGCGCACACACTGACTGACTGCCGCACGCACGCACACACTGACTGACGCGCACACAAAGCCTGACTGACGCACGCACACACTGACTGAGGCACACACTGACTGTGTGTGCGTCAGTCAGTCTGTGTGTGTTTGTGTTTCTGCCTCAGACTCACTGACGCGCGAGCAAACACACAGTGACTGACGCACACACGCTACATGAAGCTGTAAAGGAGGGAGGGAGGGGGGGGACTGGATTGATGTGAATGGGGGACAAACAGAGAGAGGGGGGAGGAGAGAGAGGAACGGGAACATTACATCCCGGGCAACGCCGGGTCTCTCAGCTAGTATTACTATAATGTATAATTATTATGTAATACATTAGAATAGAGAAGCTAGAACATTTTAAATACAGATACTGGCGCGCAGTAAGAAATTATTAATCCCTTCACTGCTGGAGGGCTTTGAATGAGCTACAGGTTACACTATGAAATCTGATTGATTAGCAGTATATCATTTTCTAATACAAAATGAATCCTCAGTTGAAATTGTGCATGCATTACTAGACCTATCAACATTGCGAAAACATGTCAAGAGGAGACAAGTACTGTATAAGCAATCAGCAGCAGTACAGCCAGAGGATATGGAGCTTTACATTCAATATTCCAAATGCAATCTATTGATATGTCAGACCATCAGGTAGCTAAACAAATGTGAATTTTGAATACAAAATAACAAGGATAAAGAGCTTCTCAGACAATACTGACAATGCATTTAGTAAAATAAGCCAGTTTTACCACAGTAAACAAAAAGCTTACACTGTAACGGTGCCATTACTTTTACCTTTTCAACTTTCCTGTTTCTTTTTTTATGCTGATCAAATAGTTCATTGTGAAATTTTAATTTGCAAGAAATTAGGTGTAAAATAAAGTTATTGTACTTTTTAAAATGGCATTGTGAATAATTTCTTCTTGCAATAAGTTATGCGCCTTAATTACTAGAAATGTGCAAAAGTCTTCTAAAGCGGTTCGCAGATGTTTTAATAATATGTACATTTAAATCATGTTAGCAGATTTAAATTAGCTTATTTCCAGGGAATCCCAGGTGTGTTCACAGGTACAGCATCTCCACCTTAAGTATACTGTAGGTCAGGGGGGCGCAAACTTTTTTCCCTGCGCCCCCCTGCCGGCTGTCCCCTCACTCCCGCGCCCCCCTCCCAACCCCAACTTACCCGCGCTCCGGCGTAATGACGTCACGTTGCCATAGCAACGTGACGTCACATGACCTCGCAGCGTCATTTTGACGCCGCGTTGCCATGGCGACACAGGGAGGAAGCCGCCGGAGCCACGGTAAGTTAGGTTTACAGAGGCCCTGCAGCTCCCCCGGCACTTAATTCAAGTGCCTTCGGGAAGCGCGCGGGGCCTCTGTAAACCCCGTGCCCTCCGTCGGCAGTGTCGCGCCCCCCCTGGGGGTCGCGACCCACAGTTTGCACACCGCTGCTGTAGGTGACTATTTGGACACTGTACTAAACCGACACTCACTTTTTCTCTCTCTCTCTCTCTTTATTTCAGAGTCTGGATGAAAAATGCTTGGGTGAATTTTGGTGCGAAACTGTGAGATTTAGCAAAATTAAAGGCACATTTTGCCTGGTTTGTGAATTTAGGAAACATTTTTGCATCTCGCTAATGCTAAGCCTCTAAGATAGCAGAATATGTTGTACACATGTATGTTCTGTGGAGCTGCTGAGTTAAGTTTTCCGGTCTAAATTTGCAAAGTGGATCTCTCTGCATACTGCACATATACACATTTTTCAGCCTTGTTGCTGCTCTTAAGAAAAAGAGTGACTACCTACTGTACATATACACACACTTCCGTTAACAGACAGCTTATTATTCTTATTCTTATACGTAGGTACTGTATCCAGGTTCCGTTTCAGAAAATGTAATGCATTTTGAAGCCTTGTTAGTACATAAATATTTATTGTAACTACAGCATGTTGCCTTACACTCTCTTGGTCCGTAGCCCCTTACCAATATCCCACACACAGAATACAATAATTGTGAAAGTTTCATTATTGGGGCTCTTGTGGGTATGCTGATTTTCGCTATAACCACATTGTGAAATAGTATAAATGAAGACATTTTCCTGCACATTTTGGCTACTTACGATTCGATGCTCTGTTCTGATCATTGTGGACGCTCTCATTGGACTGATTGCTTGAGAGTGATGACACACTGGAGCTTCTGACAAACCCAAACGCTGCTAGCTTAGCTGCCGGCAAGCACGAATAACCAGGCGGACGGAGGCCAGATGGGCAAGGTTTTGGGAGATTTGATTTTGCAGCGCTTGGAATGGAGCCTTTCTTTAGATCCCCTGTGGGGAAAGTGAAAAATGGAGTGTGAGATTATTCTGTTAACAACATGAAATACAAATGTGGGTCAGGCGCATCCAACATTGGTTTAGACCTTTTTCTACCCTTATGCCAAATAGAAGACACTACAAATGTGGTGTAAGCCACAAAATGAGAAATACGTAAATACGTAAATCATTTATAGATATTGAAGGAGGATATGCTGGCAGTTTAACAGATTTCATGGGCTTCAAGTCTTTGGTTAATGGAGCATTATTATTTTTTTACTACTGGTAAATCTTTATGTTCAATCTGCAAAGACTTATTCATCGTTACACTGATTCATTAAAACCCATTTGTATCCTACTGATGCTTCACTGGATCTTACTGTATGTCTGTGAGTAAACATTGCATGATTCTAGAAGTTTACTGAGTTCTCATCTCACAAAGGGATAGGACAACCGTGGGAGCCCTTGAAACAAATGGGAGACTGTTCTTAAAATTGCTTTAATAGCAATCTCTTCCATTTCCCTTTGTCACTCAGGCGGCTCACAATACCGCCAACAAGGGGAGGGTGGGGGGAGGGTGGGGGCCCCTGCTTAAAATGTTTGTCCTGGGCCCCACGATATATATATATATATATATAGTCCACCAACAGAACTCCACCCCACCGTGTCTGCGGTATTGTGAGCCCCCCTGCCCCATTTCACACCTCACAAGCCCATTCTCTTCCCCCCCCCTCTTCCCATGTATTTCTCTCCCTTCCGTCTCAACCCCTCTCACGCTCCCGCCTCGCATGTATTTCTCTCCCCTGCTTCTCACTCTTACTGCCTCTTTTCATCACTCAACCCTTTCTCCTCTCCCTCCGTCAATTACCCCACGCTCACTCATTCCCTCCCCCCTCACACAATTCCCCCCACAAGATATATACCAAAAAACTTCCCACCCCCAATGCAAAAAACTTCCCACCCCAAATACATACAAAAAAAATCCCCACCCCCCAAATATATACAACCTCCCCCACCCCCCAAATATATACAACCTCCCCCACCCCCCAAATACATACAAAAAACCCACCTACTCAATTAATATGTAGCATGCCACCTATGGCTACTAACCTACCCTACCTCTGCTAGAGGGGCAGGGAAGAGCTGGGACTGCTGCGGGTGCCCTTGGCCTGTAGTGAAGGTCCAAGGACCATCCTTCAGTGGGTTGCTGAGAGTGGGACTGCATTGGGCAGAAGATTGCCGTGTACTGCTATTGGTGCACAGACAATAAAACGCTCTTGTTGTTATACCTCTGGCGCTGTGTGTGATCTTAATGGGGGGAGAGTTATCGGTTCTACCATGGGAGAACATGTTCAGTTCCCTGGAGCCTACGGCAGATGAAGGCGCTGCACTGCTAAAGATATGTAGGGTATGAACCACAGGAGCCTAGTCCTGTTTCCCCACAAACATCGGCGGACGACTTAGCCCTCCTGTTACAAGCTAGTATCATGCACCACACGACCAGTAATGGCAGAATCTCCCGTAGGGTGGGGGGAAACACTGTTAAAGATATAAAAAAAACAATACATATAAAAATACCCCCAAGCCCCCCAATACATATAAAAATTCCCCCAAACCCCCAATACATATCCAAATTCTCCCAAGTCCCCCAATACATATAAAAATACCCCCAAGCCCCCAATACATATAACAAATAAAAAGACCCCCAACCCCCCAATACATATAAAAAAGACCCCCATACATATTAAATAGACCCCCGACCTCCCCAAAACATATTTGTAAAAAGCCCACTCCCCTATACATATATAAAAAAAGACTCCCACCCCCCCCCCCCAATACACATTTAAAAGACCCCCACAATTCATATAAAAAAAAAGACTTCCTTGTGGATGATCAGGCCGGATACAGTAGATGTGGGTCCTGACAACCGGCACTGCAAGTTGGGCTCGACCTCTGGCCTGGCTGGTGATCTCTAGGCTGGACCTCGACTCTCCCCTCAGCAGCAGCCTGCATGCCTCCATCCCTCTGTCCCACGTCGAGCTTCCGACAAGCCCCCCTCTCATGCCATTGCACGCCGGAAGCAGGGAGCGCTGACGTAAGAGAGTGCCGTTGGCGTGGGACAGAGGGATAGAGTCATGCAGGCTGCTGCTAAGGGAGAGCTGGGGCCCGGCCACGAGAGGACTGGCAGATGTGCCTGGCCAGAGGGCGGGCCCAACTGGCAGTGCTGGTCAGTCGTCGTCCCCCCCCCGACTCACCGGGCCCGGGACGCCAACCCCGGCAGACCCACTTTGTTGGCGGCCCTGTATATATATATATATATATATATACACACACACAGATGTATCTGGCTTCATTGTTCCCCAACCCCCCAAAAAGAACATATTCAGACATGAGAGAGACATGAGAGAGAGACATGAGAGAGAGACATGAGAGAGAGACAGAGAGAGAGACAGAGAGAGAGAGAGAGAGAGAGAGAGAGATATCGGTATCAGTACTGTGTTAGCCAAGCTTTAATAATCAAAAATGAATAGAAATTTACATAAAATGTACATACTTACATACATACACACACTCTTACATCCATCACATTCAAGGACTATTTAACACCTCAAGTCATAAATCGCACACTACACAGGGGGGAGGGATGGGCTCTGGTCACATTCCAAGGGGCACTGTTTTTGAGTAAACCCCTTGCCTGCTTTATTCAATGTAACATCGCCGGAAGAAGAGATCAGTGTATCTTGAAAGATCGCACAAATAAAAGCATTTCGTTAGCCGCAGAACGGTATTGTCTATTAATTTTTGATTATATATATATAGTATATATATAGTATATATATATATATATATATATATATATATATATATATATATATATATAGTATATATATATGCATTTTTATTAGACATTAGAATTACTACAATTGCATATATATATATATATATATATATATATATATATATATATATATATATATATATATATATATATATATATATATATATGCAATTTTACTACAATTGCATATATATATATATATATATATATATATATATATATATATATATATATATATATGCAATTGTAGTAATTCTAATGTCTAATAAAAATGCTTATAGATATAGTTAGTATTGTACTGTAGGTCTCTTAAAGCAATAGCTGCTCTCATTGCCTAATACTGTGTTCCAATGGGATACTCAGGTTATCAGATTATACTGTAGTTTGGCAAGTAGACAAGTTAAAATAAACAAAGCATATGGAACTATAAGAATCTCAGATGTCAAGACAATGTGAGTCCTACTGTAAAAATGAAACATATGATAAAAAGTGACTTGTTAGGAATAGTTGTTAATGTAATAATTACATATATCTCCTTCACCTTCTCCATACTCTTGGTATTCGGAACAAAGCTTTATCCTGGATCTCCTCTTACCTCTCCCATCGTACCTTCAGTGTGTCTTTTGCTAACACCTCCTCCTCCTCTATTGATCTCTCTGTGGGGGTATCCCAGGGCTCTGTCCTGGGACCCCTTCTCTTTTCTCTCTACACACTCTCTCTAGGTGACCTAATCACATCTTTTGGGTTTAAATATCACCTCTATGCTGACGACACACAAATTTACCTTTCAACCCCTGACCTTACACCTGCTATACAGACCAAAGTTTCTGAATGCCTCTCTGGAATATCATCCTGGATGGCCATCCGCCGACTGAAACTTAACATGGTAAAAACAGAGCTCCTTATACTTCCTCCCAAACCTGGCCCTACTACCTCCTTCCACATTGCTATTGGAAATACGATCATTCACCCAGTAGCCCAAGCACGCTGCCTAGGGGTTACACTTGATTCCTCTCTCTCATTCTCCTCTCATATTCAAAACGTTTCTAAAACTTGTCGCTTTTTCCTCCGCAATATCACAAAGATACGCCCTTTCCTCTGTTACTCAACTGCTAACTGACTCAGGCCCTCATTCTCTCACGTCTCGATTACTGTAACCTCCTGCTGTCCGGCCTTCCTGCCTCTCACCTGTCTCCCCTACAATCTATCCTAAACGCTGCTGCCAGAATCACTCTACTCTTTCCTAAATCTGTCTCCGCATCTCCCCTCCTGAAATCCCTCTCCTGGCTTCCGATTAAATCACATATCTCAGACTCAATTCTCCTGCTCACTTTTAAAGCTTTACATTCTTCCTTACATCTTAGCCATAATTTCTCGCTATGCACCATGCCGACTCTTGCGTTCTTCTCAAGGATGTCTTCTTTCTGCCCCCTTTGTATCTAAAGCTCTCTCCCGCCTTAAACCTTTCTCACTTTCTGCCCCACACCTCTGGAATGCCCTTCCCCTCAGTACCGACTAGCCCCCTCGCTATCCCCCTCGCTATTTAAGACTCACCTGAAGACACATCTGCTTAAAGAAGCATATGAGTAGCACTGGATAATCATGGACACATGACACATAAAGCTTGGCCCCCTGCAGACGCAATTACTAGTATTCCCTCCTACTGTCTCTGTACGATCTCCCTACCTATCAATTAGATTGTAAGCTCCTCGGAGAAGGGACTCCTTCCTTAATGTTACTTTTACAGTATGTCTGAAGCACTTATTCCCATGATCTGTTATTTATATTATTTGTTATATATATGTATTACTACTGTGAAGCGCTATGTACATTTATGGCGCTATATAAATAAAGACATACAATACAATATGTTTCACTGCAGGAAGGAGACCCAAGTCCCCTAATAAACACCATTTTTCACTAGTACACAAAAAAGTTGAGAATTGAAGACCTACAATATAACTTATCAGAAATTGTTAATATGTAAATGGATGACAATACTTGTCTCCTATCTGCTAAACTACAGTATTGTAGAAACAGCACTGAATTTGGTTAAAGGTGAATTATTTCTTTAATACATTTGGTGCTGTGTTTTGCACCAGTTTTGCCGATGGGTGATTTTGAGAAACATATTCCTTTGGGTGTTAACCAGTTTGATACTTTTAGCACTTAAAAAGCTAATAAGGAGTTACCAAAAGAGTAAATGAGTACTTCAGTATTAGGTGATATTGGAGTAGTATAGTATATAGTATAGTAGTATTGGTATCATAGAGTATTTGGACTAACAATAGATATTATAAGACAAGCTATTGAGAGTTCTCACTCTTCTTCAGGTCTACAATACTGATTTAGAAAGATTCCAGGAGTTAACACAGAAGTAAAAATGAAAAACAAGATACTCATCTAAGGCAGATGATGCAGAAAAGGAATAAACAGACAGGGCAATAAATGGATGAAAGGGACAGTGAGACACAGGACCATACATCCATCAGCAGTGTGCAGGAGGGTGGGCATGCAGGGGAGGAGAGGGAGTTAATTGTAAAATTCACAGAGAGGCAGGGAGCAACATTACAAAAAATGATGGTAGTGAGTTGAAAACCCCATATCAGCATTAAGTCATCTTATTATAGGGTCAAAGTGTATTATCACTTTGAGTTCAAATGTTTTCCGTTCTGGAGTACTAAGAATACAAACATTTGTGCCACTGGATAAGGTACATTGGCCATTGACTTGAATGGCAGTTACCACCAGATCGGGCGCCATGTCCACCTTCATGACTCCCAGTCAGTGAGTGACATCCAGCCATAAAGTTGTATTACACACAACATGTCATTAAAACCATTGCCCTGTTTCACAGCCCAAAACATCGAAATTATACAGGAACTATGCACAGTACAGTACCTTTTGGTTTTTCAATATTTCTTTTTCTTTCCCACTTCCTACTAACACTTCTCATAATGTGTTTTATTTACAGTATAAGTCAGAAAGCCATATAGAAATAATATTGATATTAAATACTGTATTGCTTAAATATCATCAAGTTCTTAAGGAATCAATAAGCAAAGCAATACTGAGAGCAGAAAAAAAAAAAGAACATGGAGCACACAGACAATATTGCCCCATTCAAACAAATATCCAGTGTGATGTAAATTTCATTTAGTCCAGAAAAAGCAATTCACATATCCAATGCAGCTCAACAGTAAGGAGTCATGCATCAAATTCTCTCAGATTAAAGAAAAGCGATAAATAATAGCATCAGATCTATATCAAATAAAAAAAATCTATTGCTTTCAATCTGAATTTTATTTTTTCTAAATCTAGTGTTGTTTTTTCCCCATTTGTGTACTCCCAGATTTGTAGCCAGGAGATTTTTGATACACTACCTTTGTGCCAGAAAACCTACTGCAATAAAGAAAAAACATTAATGTAACAGGTTCGGTACTCAGGTTATTTACATCTGGGGCATATTGTTAATCATTCAAGTTTACACCACCTCACACCTGACTTTTTGACAGAAGACACATCATTTGATATGTCTAATTGTAACAAGTCACTAGCTCTACCTACTTCCAAATAACATGATACCTTTAAAGCCAATTTACTGTATTACTGCAAGAAAGGCTTATCTGTTGCCTATTGTAATAGGTTACAGAGCTGGGAGGGAATAACATTCCAAAAAAAAAACAGTCCTCTGCAGATTTGGGTTATTTAACTCCTCCCCCCTCCAGGAACCAAAATTATATTGTATGCAAAGGAACAGATGTTCATTGTGTCTTCAAAATTATATGTACAGTGCTGCATATTCTGTCAGCACTACATAAAAAAATATTATTACAACTCAAAACAAATAATAACACATTTTAGTCATATGGATCAAGCACTTCATTTACTTCATATGGATAAGTACTTGATTTCCCCCATCTTTTAAATGGAAAATCCATGCAATATCCTACTGTACATGTCTGTGTTGTTGTTTTTTAATAAATCAGTTCTGTAGTATTAGATAATACTTAAAAAAACATGTAATTCAACTCAATGCCATTTTGAATTAGTTTTAATTTAATGAACATCCTTTGATTTCTATAGCAGATTTTAACACACTTCCCCATCATGGCAAGATTTTTGCAACACTTTCCTATTTGTGATCATATGTTGCCAATATTCCCAGCATGTTACCTTATTAATTTAAGAATACATTGTAGCAGCTGAGTTTCACAGACTGAAGGATTGATTGAAACTTAAAGGCAGTGATTTCGTGAACCCTGGGAAGCAAGATCTTTGCTGATCGATTACAGGAGAATGCATTTATTGGCAGTTTAGGTAATTAGTTTTCAATAAAGGTAATCAAAGGCTGCACAAAATTATTATTATTATTATTATTATTATTATTATTAAAGTGTTGCTTAGATTGCCTCTTTAAAGCAACACAGTTGCAACACAGAATAGTTGATTCAGTTCACACATTGTAGTACATCATGAGGGGTATTTCACAATTAAATAATATGAGTCAGATTTTTTAATTAAAAAAATGAACTGAAAAAATGGAACTTTACTTGTGTATTTTCATTGAAGACAAAAAAGTATAACAGAGAATCAATCTTAAAAATGATAATTCCTTATTTAGATTTTAAATGTTTCCTTCAGCTTCTTATGATTATAGCCCTTATGCTTACAGAGAAAGTTCACCAAAAGTTGCAAAAACATATGCCATTAAGCCTCTGGGAAATATTCTGCTCCACAGTTTGAAGGCTTAGTACTTCAATCCTGCAAATCTTATCTTTAGGCTAATAAAGATGGTTCTTGCCAGCTTATAACATGAAGTCTGTAATACAGGCTAGAGGCTTACATTTGGAATGGACTTAAATTACAAAGCTGCAGCATAGTTAACTCAGTCTTATTGTGCACCTGATACCATCAGAGCCTTCCAATGTTATAGAAAACATTTGAAAATGTTACTTTTAGATCTCAAATATCCATTCTCCTGGAGAACCCAAAATGTTGACCTATTTTATTTTCAATATTTTCATCCAGCAATCTGCACTTTAGCTCTTTTCCTTCATTTTCTAAAAGGGTTTATTTCTTACTGTATATACCTTATCTTACTTTGATGCATTTGTCCTTGACTGACTTATTTTCTTATTTATGAAATGACTAATTACAATTGTAGAAATTGTAAATACTGTATTTTAACAATTTTAGCACCAAACGTATTTGCATTTGATACTGTAATTTGTTTACTTACACTCAAACTTTAACACCTTAATAATGTTTATTTTTTGTCCACATATGGAGTTTCTTATTGTTTTTTTAAATAACTTTATTTTCCCATAGAAGTTTTCCAATTATACAAATTTACAATGTTCACATGCAACGACAGATCATTTTTCGACATAGTATAGTATTAATATTGTGAACAATATTGTATCAGATGGAAACATATAGAAAGAAAAAGGGGGGAGGAATAAAAAGGAGAATCAACAGGGGAGGGGGATTGTCATCATACTGTATATATAGGTACACCAATTTTTATATATACATATTACATCAAAAAGGTAAATATATTGTAGATTTCTAGTGTATTAAGACCACTTGTGTTGTTCCAATTGAAAATTAAACACAGAAAATTACCCAGTCTCGACTTTTGTCTTTATTTTTAGGGGTATATTAATCTTTATACTAGAATAGGGTCCCAGATTTTCTGGAATTTAGACATACAGTAGCATCTTCAAAATAGCTAGTTAGGTTTTCCATGAGCATAACATGGGATAATTGTTCTCTGACTTTTCTATATGTGGGGGGATTGGGCTGTCTCCAGCATCTTGCGACCAGACACCTGGTAGCATTAGAATATGTACAATTAAAATGGAGTCGGTTTTGTTCACGCCCTCTAATGGTTTGTTTTGAAGTAGGAACCATGGGTCTCTTGGTATTTTGACTCCAATGGTGTCCAGAATGAACTTAAATATTTTCTCCCAGAGAGGTTGGATCTTAGGACAGCCTAGCCAAATGTGGGACAGGGATCCTCTCTGTCCACAATTTCTCCAACAGTGGGGGGATATTTGGGTCAAATAAATTTAGTTTGGTAGGTGTTTTGTACCATATATAAAGTAGTTTATAGGAGTTCTCTTTTATCAAGATACATGTGGAAGCTTTGGCCACAGCTTCCCAGATGTCCTTCCAGTCTTCTCACTCTAGCTCTTCACCCAATTCCCGCTCTCAGGCCAACATATATTTACCTTTTTCTAGTAGGGTACCCAATGTAGCCAGATAATAATATAGTGACAATGTAATTTTGTTTTTTCCAGAAGCCTGCCTACACATCCCCTCAAAGTACGTGGGATCTGCAATGTCCTCATGACCGAATACTTCCTCTACAAAATGTCTGACTTGTAGATAGAAATAGAAATCAGAGTTTGGCACATCGTACTGTTCTTGTAAAATTTGGAAAGAATTCAATTTAGAATAGATCGATGATTTGTGTGTATCACATTAAATATATCATCAGGAAGACTCCGTACACTTGCCTCCTGCCGCGGAGCTTCCTATAAGAACCTACTCAGTGACACGCCTCCTGCTGTGATTTGTCACAGCTTCCTGTAAATACTCAGCAGAGCCAGAGGCTCATCGGCTGAGCATAATCTCTGTTTGTGCGTGTGCCTCTCCACAGTCTGTTCTGTTCCAGCCTTGTCTGACTTGCTACCTGACTCTGCCTCCACTCTTTTCCTCTCCTGACCCAGCTTTGTTTGACCATCCGCATCTCTCCATCCCTGACCTTGGCTTACTCTCGACGATCCGCACCTCTCCAATCCTGGCCTCGGCCAAAGCACCCACAGCGATATGTACCGCTCCACTACTGACCCCAGCAAGTATCACGACCATTCTCAATTCTACTACCCTGACCCGGCTAACTTGACTACAATTCACTCCAGGCGCGCTCACGCGGCTGTGGGTTGACGTTATATATATTCTTTTATTGCCTGTTGGGTGGCTGAAGGTTTTGCTAGTGCTTGTTTAGGTGGTTCAAATTTTGCAACCTTGTCTTTCAGACGAGCGGTATTCACAGCTCTCACTGCACCCTTGTCTTCATGGGATTTTGTGGCTGTGGGATACTGACGCTTAGTCAGGGTCAATACTTGTCCTTGTAGACCTTTCATCTCATCCGCGAGAGATCCCCTTTTTTTGAGTGCGTCTTGCAAGTCTCTTCTCAGGGAATTTATCTGCACACTTTGCTTTCTCTGAGCTTGCTTCCACATTTTTATTGCATTGTGAAGCACTATGAACTTCTTTGCTTGGGCTACAGTTACTTGTTTCAGTTTCTGGACCTTCTTGTGCTCCCTTTTGTGCCAAGTCACCTGGGTTCTATGCTTGGCCTTTAGCGATGCTTTGGTGATGCTCAGGGTAGCCTTCAGTTTCTCATGCTGCTTTGCGGGGACATACTGGGTAATCAGACGTTCCTGCAGCACTTGTATTTCTTTAACAGCCTGCATATTGTCTTCCTGCAGAGTTCGCTGCTTCTCCTCGGAGGTGCGTACGCAGACCTTGCAGTTGGTTCTGCAGTCGGTGCTCTGCTTCAAACTTCTCACCTTCCAACAGTCTATTTATTTCCTTAAGCTCGTGTAGCTTTTCATTCTTTTCCTTGACTTCGTCTGTCAACTGAAAATTTTCTACTTTCAGTTTTAAGTTTTCTCTTTTTAATCTTAAATTTTCTCCTTTTTCAGTCTCTGTATTATTCAGGGCCTCCTTGAAGTCCTCCTTCCATTTACGCACATCTGCTTTAAGAATTACAGTCTCCTGGCGTGAGACTTCCTTCTCTAGGTTGAGGGTCTGAAGCTCCTTCTGAGAGACTTTGAGATCTGTCTTAAGATTGACAATCGTTTCTTTAGATATGTCCAGCTCCTCAGTGAGACTGTGTAGTTCCTTTCTGGAGACTTCCAGGTCTGTGCGGCAGCTGTTGGTCTCATGATGTGAGGCATCCAGTGCTCTGCGGAGTGTCTGAACCTCTTTCTGATATACGTCCAACTCTGTCCGGACACTGTTGACCTCCTGTTGTGAGGCATTCAGCTCTACGCGAAGAGTGTGAACCTCTTGCTGAAAGACTGTCATCTGCTTTAGTGCCTCCTCATATTTCCACTTCAGTATAGCCATCATTTTATCAGATTGGCTCTGCTTTTCATCCATGGCGGAAATAGTAGCGTTTGCAGTATCTAGCTCAGTCTTGAGATCGTCCAATTCTGTCCTGGCCAAAGAGTAAATTGTGAGCACATCTTTCTGTAGCCTCACGTTATTTTTCTGTAGCTCTGTGTAACCATCTTTCTTTTGTTTCAATTGTTCATGGAGCATATCACAGTCATGCCTGGCATTTTTCAGGGCATCTTCAGGGTTGGTCAAGGGATCGTCACTCACTGGTTCCGGCTCCACTTCCCTGGGATGTTTGGTTGAGGGTTCCTCACTGTTGGCACCGGACAGACACTTCTTTGGAGTACACGACTTCTGCCTTGGGCCCTCTGGATATTCGGTTAACCGCGGGACGAATTCTCCATTTTCTCTAGGCTGCAAGGCAACTCGGTCCCCCTTTTCCTCCACAGGATCTGAGGACGTGTCTGTTCCTTCCACGGCAAGTGAAGAACCACTTTTCTTTTTCCGCCTTTTTGTTTTGGATGACTCCGTCCCATCAGGAATACTGGGGTCTCCTTCTTTATTTGATACCTCAGCAGCTTCATTATATACGCCAGGCTTTTCTTGCAGTTGCTTTAGCTGACAGAAATATTGGGTGATCTGCTGCTCCCGCTCTTTCTCTTGTCGACCATATTCGTCATTATAGAGAGCGGTCTTTTCTGTTCGTGCCGAGTTCAGGCACCCCCACCATTCTTGGGGTGTTTTGTGGGTGTGACTCGGTTCGGGTTCCCCGTAAGAGATGTCTTCCTCCTTATTGGACTGGAAGGGCCACTCTTCCGTGGGGTAGGGTTCATTACAGGAACGCTGCATCTTGTCCTCCATTTTGGGGCTCTCAGGTGTAGTTTTCTTCCTGACCTGAGGAGGCGCTATTGCAGCTGTTGCCACTGTATTTGCTAGAACCAATTGTGGTAGTCTTACAGGTGGGCATATTTTGCTTGTAGAGGTCGTGGCTCTCACAGGCATCTCTGTAGACTTTTTTCTTTTTCTTTAGGTATACTGGATGTGCAGTTGCTAGGTAAAAACTTCTATTTGCTTTACACCATTTACTTGCTAGGTGCAATCTGTCTGCTTCAGCCAAATAATGTGGTTTTCTGCTTGAGTTCAGTCTCAACTTTGGGTATTATGACATTCACTCTTCACGCTTTGGGATACCTTTTACAAAGCTCAGCAATTCCTTTTTTCTAGTAGGCAATTTTACCCTCAGCACTTGTTTACTGAAAATTCCCCTGCTTCAGCACAGTCTTGCATCAATTTTCACACTTTTCTGCATATACTCCATTCACAACTGGTAGTCCTATGCGGTGTGGCAGACTTTACTTGCAGAATCAGTACCGCTCATGGGTCACCATCTGTATTCACTGCTTCAGCTAAACATTTGAAAACAACAAACGCCTATCCCTTTTAAGGGCTAACTCACTTCTTGAACCCTGACTATGGCTGGAAGGCAAACCCCCTATTTCAATGACCATATTACACTTTATTGTGATAGGCAAATAAGGTTTACCTGCTTCAGCAGTCTCTCTCTCTCTCCTCTTGGGATTGGGGAAAAGAGTCCATCTGTGGTTTTGTAAGTTTCAGTACAGTGTAAGTTTCCTGCCTGGGTGTGTATCACTTTAACTCTGGTCTCTGCAGCATGAGATTTTTTTGTTTATGTTGCTCAGACTGTTTCTAGGCAAAACGCATTAAAAAAATTCACAGCAAAACTCCGGGTTCCTTCTAACTTCAAGAACCCCCTCTCGTCCCACTTCTGACGACCATATGTAGCCAGACACTCACAGAGATATGCAAGGGAGACTGGTTATGGTGAAATTAAATAAGGCTTTTATTGCGCCAGTTTCCTTAACATCAGGAAACCATCCAAACAAAGGATAAACAAAGCTTCAATTCACTTGGGAGTATTTCTAGGGAAAACTATGCAGTCCACAACTCCCTTTAGATAAGCATGTCTCCCAGTCCCCAAACATATATCACGAAATGAGCAGATATAAAAAGTCTTATAAATGAAAGTCTTATCTGTTCCTTGTGGTTGGAGGGGAAATCTTCTCTGTTCCTGGTTGCTACCTTTCCTCAGGGTTTTGTCAGCATTCAGGTTTAGAAGTTTCCCCTGTGTCTTGAAAGCAGCACTGCTGTTTCTTCTGGCAGGCTCAAGACAAATGTCCCCATATTCAGTCTCACAAGTTGTGAGACTTCAGGCACAATCTCCCTTCCTGTCTCAAAAGACAGGCTTTTCTAAGCAATCTAATCAGGCAGGTGGTGTTTGTTAATTGACTATCAGCAGTTAACCACCACACTGCTGGATTAGAGGCACGTTACCTGAACAGGGATAACTCCCCTGTTGCAATGTGCTACTGTATGTGAATGGTACAACGCAGTTAAATCTGGTTTAAAAGAAAAACAGAAGTGCACTAAAAAATATACTGAAAAAAAATTTCCAAAAATATAAAGTGCAAGGAAAAAAAATATTCCTCCCAAATGTATTGCTGCAACCTATGTCCTCTCCACCTTTCTTCTGGGAGAATAAATCTATCAAGGACTACTGCTTTTACATGTGTGTGCTTGGACCTGCTCATTTAATATGGGTGCAATGGGTGAGCTTAAAATAAGGAGCAGGGACCACAGACCTCCCAAACGGTTTACAACTAGTCATATACAATATTAGCAGGCTCAAAACCCCGAACCAGAGTATTATACAGTATACTGTATTTAATTGTGCCAACTGAAATGCTTGATATTATAGACCTATTGAAAGGGTTTACTTTGACATGGTTGCAGGCTTTCTGTGTTTTGGCCAAACAATTGAACAAAATGACCTATACTTCTGAGAATAAAAAACATAGAAAGTAACTAAATAATTTATAATATGGATGTGGATTAGGGCTTCTTTGTTTACTCTATATTTGAGGTCAAGGCTTATTGGCCTATGTATGAGTTTCTGTGTGGTAGGGCCGGACTGGTTCTCTCTCACTTTATTGAATAACCTCTCTGTGTTGTGACAGAGTCATAGACTCTGTGTATGTTAGCAGTAGGTTGCATTATTCCTGCTTTTCAGTATATAATGAGTTAACTCCACTAATTAGACAGGCCACATGTGATCCTTATTAAGTGAGCTCACCTGCTTTAAAAAGGGGAAGAGGAAATGCCTCTGGGGCAGCAGTTTCTCTCAGACACTGAGAGGACAGAGGAGAGCAGACAGACAGGCAGACAGACAGACAGGCAGGCAGGCAGACAGACAGGCAGGCAGACAGCTCAGACTGCTCAGATGAAGGCCCGGGCCATAGAGGGGGGGAGCCGTGCTGCACCGCGCTGACGCTGAGGCTCGCCTGCAGAAGCTGTGCGATTCCATGCACATACAGGCGAGCCAGCGTCCGCGATCGGAGGTGGGGGGAGACTGAGGGAGGCGGGGCAGTGACGCCACTGGGCCAATCGCCCGTGACGCACTGACGTCGACGTCACGGCGCCGACGTCACGGCGCCGTGACGTTGACGCAGCCCCGCTCTCATTGGAGGTTTTAAGCCGACAGCGCGCTGAAAAACAGCTTGGCGCTCGGCTGAAAACTCCAAAGTCTGAGCACGCCTGCGGACGCTCGCGCGAGCCCCCTCTCAAGGCATCCTCATTGAGGATGCAGGGGCTCAGCGCTGAGCGTCCGCATGCCCTGTCCTTCTATGGACTCGGCCTTATGCTGTCCCGAAGCTCCCAGGTAAGGAGCCAAGTGGTATTACCAAATATTGTTGGTCTGGTCTAGGTAAGCTAACCAGCTGGGTAGATAGGCTTAACCTTGTTTAGTTAGCTTCCTTAACGGGGATAGGCTTTTGTTTATGTTTCTATTTTACTTAAAGGGACAGAGCACCCAGTGTTTTGTTATGTTTATGGACAAATAAAACCACCAGCATATAATTTCACTAGAAGAACTGTGTTGCCTCCTCACTAACCACGGTCATCCTTTCACAGTGTACAAGTGACATAAAAATAGAATACAAACCTCTTACTAACAATGGCACCAACGTACAATGTATCCTTAAAAAGAAGCGACTAATTCACTAAATGGCATCTGAACAGATTGTACTAAAACCATTCACTATAATGGGGTTATTGTGTGTGGTGCTGTCTTTTTGTATCGAATAACCCTGTAAGTGCATTATGTGAGAAAAATAGTTTTATAAATACATGTATAAACCTAGGAAACATTGAAGTACCCTTTTTAAAATAGGGCTCAGAGTGCATAGATTCATTTTGAATCCCCCAAATAGACACGTACAGTATCATTAAATCTCCTTGAAATTGCAATAATGTTCATGGAAGAAGTATTTGGAAATAAATATGAAAAAGGCAAATAAAGTGGCAGCACTTTCCTTTTACTGAAACGCTGCTGCACAATGAAAAAGTCTAAACTTATTATTTTTGCTTTTACAGAAAAATTGCTTATCCCAAATTGTTGAGTGCATCAAAGAAAATAGTAAACTAAATTGGGCTACAAGGATTTGTGGCTCTTTTTGACCTTTAAGCTTTATAGATAACAATTGAGACAGTACACTAGACAATAGTCTCTGGTGTATTTTCAGAAGTATAGTTCCAATTTCATTTATCAATAATATTTCCTATGCTTTGCAGAATTAATATGTGTATTCACCATCAAAATCATTACATTCAGGTACTGACTCTAAAGGGTTAATTCAATATACTCTGAAGCGGCCATTCGGGCCATTGTTGCCTGAAAACTCTCACTGACTTCAAATGGGAGTTTTCGACTGATAATGGTCGGCCAAATAGCCGCTTCCAAGTATATTGAATAAACCCCTAAAAGACACTAATTTTATTCAAATTAGTTGTGAAGCCTTCCTTCCTGGCTGGAGTCTTATTCCTTTTAATGGGGTAAGATTTTTTCTAGCATGGGGAAGCAGCTTTACAGCATATTAAAAAGGGTAATTTAAAATAAAGTGTCTCTCTTTTGCATATACCTTTTTTTTTTATTATTAAGTGAGAGTTTATATATAATTAGTTTATACTACAGTGGAGTTCTATAATTATGCCTAATGGTACTGTACATTGGCACTATAAAAAAATACAGTTTCATACATACATGTTTAAAGCCAGAGATGGACTCACATTTGTTTAGTACATTAAGGTTATTAGGAAATGAGATCAAACTTTTTGTCAGCGTCAGTAGGATATCAACTGCAAATAAGCTTATCTTATAGGTCTGTGAGTTTATTTTGAGTCCCCATATGTTACAGTCATTGCGTATGGTTATGGCTAAAGGTTCAATAGCAAGGGCGAATAAGAGAGGGGAGAATGGATACCCTTGCCGCGTTCCATTTTTAATTGCAAGGACTTGGATGTATGTCCAGAATTATGGACCATGGCCATCAGGGTCCTATAAAGTAACTTAATCCAATTAAGTAAGTTACCTCTGATCCCATATGCTCCTAAGGCCATGAAGAGGTAGGTCCAATCTACTCTATCAAAGGCTTTCTCAATATCGAGCATCAGGAGCATGGTTGGTGTGTTTGTTGTATTTGCAACGTGAACCAGGTTCGCCACCCTGAGGATGTTATTTGGTGCCTGTCTATTAGGAATAAAGCCTACTTGATCTGGGGGAATCAGGCTGGGTAAAAAAATGTTGAGCCTATTGCCAGAATTTTAGCTAGCTCCTTTCCGTCTGTATTTATTTTTTGTTTCAAACTGTTTTTTATTTGTTTCTTTCCCCAGTTATAATCAGGGTGGGAGGGGGAGGGGCTTCAGAACAAAGAAGGAATGGGTTGGTGAAAAAAAACCACCAACATAATTAAATTTACAACACATTACAGAAATAATAACAATAGAAATAATATTTAACAATATAGTAATAGACAATAATATAAGGGGGAGGAAGGGTGGGGGAGGCAAGAGACATTAGTGGTAGTAGTCCTAATAATTTTTCAGACTTTAGTTAGACTTTGGTTTGTAACCCACAAGTAATTTTTAAGGACTCTTATTTGTCCATTAACAACAAATAATATATGACAACATATCAAAGTCTTCATAAAATGAAATGGTAAAAGGTCGGTAGAGGAACAATGTAACCAACAAAATTAAAACAATACAAAAATAATAATTTTAATAATTATTAATATTAAAAATAATAATTAACCATATTAATAACAAAATGTGTGGGGGGGAGGAGGGACAGCAAGAGACAACAGTATCAATAATCTTGACAATTTTTCTATCTAAATTTGTTTATGCTGTATTTCCTCGATTCTAAGACTCACCACTGATTTAATAAAACATTTTGGGGAAAAAATAAACACTACATTAAATGTGCACAAACAAAAATAAATATACTGGTACACAAACACACACACACACACACACACACACACACACACACACACACACACACACACACACACACACACACACACACACACACACACACACACACACACACACACACACACACACACACCTTCTGTATTCTATGAAGTGTTGTGCATATAAAAATACAGATGTTTGTGTTACTATCTGTCACTCTCTATCACCGCGTGATTCCTGCTCTTACCCGCACAGTGAGGTGGGGGGCCGGCCGGTGTCATAGGCCCCTTCACTACGATGAAAGCGGCCAGGGGATTAGACAGGACAGTGGGTTGAGAGGTCGGCGGTTCAGCCAATTAAAATGCGAGACCGGGAAGCGCGTCCAACCAAAGCGTGGTGAACAGAACGTAGCAGCATAGCCAACCAGGATCCAGTACAGGAACCAGTTACAAATACCAGCTTTTCTAATACATAGATTCTAAGATGCATCCCGATTTCAGACATGTTAAAATGTGAAAAAAGGTGCGTCTTAGAATCAAGGAAATACAGTATTTGTAAATCCTGTAATGCTGTAATATCTTCAGAAAAGCTCTTATCCAGGGACTCCAAATTTCTTAAAATGTGTCCGTAGAATTGTTCAGAAATGCAGTGAGTTTTTCCATTTCTAGAACATGTCTAACTTTTTCTTGAAAGATCTGAAAAGATGGAACATTTATCTTTTTCCATTGAAGAGCTATTGTACACCTTGCTGATGTTAGAAGATGCACAATTAATTTGTTTGTGGCATATGATACATTTGTTATCGGTTTTCCCAAAATCATTACTACAGGGTCTAGTGGCACAGCAAGCTCAAGTGCTCCAGTAATCTCTCTCTTATTTTTCCTCCAGAAGAAATCAGCCTTTGGACATGTCCAGAAAATATGATACAATGTACAGTACTTTAGTTACACCTACAATTTCTCCAATACATAGCACTTGCTCCTTTGTATATATGTGCTAACCTATCTGGCGTTAAATACCACCTCATCATAATCTTATATCTGTTTTCCTTAATTATAGTACAGACAGATGAACTCTCTGCATCTTCCCATATCTCTGACCAATCCTCCCAAGAAATGTATTTTCCTTTCTCCTACATAGTCATATAAGAGTGTTTTTCATTCTTATCTATAGAATTCAGACTCGGCACTGTAGCTTCCAGGCAAGGCGAGCATAAAGGGTGTTTTTAAACACCTGCATTACTGAGGAGCTCTTGCTGTATGCTTGCAACGCTTGCAATAGTACTTATACATGACTACAATGTTGCATACATTTGTATACTTACGTCTACGGATACTTTGAAGAGGCTCTCACTACTGTCAATAACTGGGATAGAATCATTTCCACATACAGTACAGCGATCTACATACAAAAGTGATATATATAGTATGATAACTTCCATAAAGTATTATTTGACTCTCTTATACTTATACCCAACTACTCCTTATATATTATACAAATACAAATTGTGTTTTTAATAATGTCACATGTATCCAATAGGGGGACTGAGTGGCCACAGCTGGGGTTTCTTGTCTTGTTATAGTTTACTCTTCTATAGAATTCAGAACAGCATATCTTTTTTGAACGATCCCTCTCTGATGTGTTTGTATTGTTCACATTTTTTCAAATACAGTCGGATGTGGGAAATGTTTTGAGATAATAAAATGCCTAATTTGTATGTACCTGAAATTTTCTGATGCTGGAATGTAATAAATATTTTTGTATTTCTTCAAATGTGTATAACTTCCCCAAAAAGTGAATATAGAGGCGCGAACAACTAAAGTTAAATAAAAAAACGTGAATGTGTAAAGCAAATATAAATCACACAATAATAAATAATAAAGGTGAAAGATCAATGAGTGAAAATCTAATTTCACAGCTCAAATCCTCTGGTGGGACCTGTCTCACGGGTTCCAAGATGTAAGGGTATTTCTCAAACAATCCAGGGAAGACAAACAAAACGTCAGGACTCCTGACGAAGCCGGATACAGTTCCTAATTGGGCGAAACGCGTAGAGTGCTGCCTTTTTGGTCTTGGAGGCGGATCCAAACCTTACCATCCCTGTAGCCGTGACGTCACACGCTCCGACGGGCGCGAGAGAGCAGGGACAGGCTCCAGCAGCAACCTACGAGCAGTGAAAGATTGCAGAACTAAAGGAGGCGGTGAGCAGTGTGGTGACCCTTCAATTCACTTATTAAGTGATATATGCCTGTATTTTACTTGCACACTGTGAGTGCACATTTTATATATTTTACATAAAGATTTTGGTCTATCAGTCTAATCGTACTATGTAGTTTTCTATCATCTCTCCTACATCGTACCTCATCACTGATCGTGCCATAGAGGGGGGTCCCAGTCTACACACATTTTATACCGGTAGCAGCCCTTCTTGCAAGTGTCTTCTATTCATCTGCATCTTGTGAGTAGGCTGGACATACGAGCCAAGAATACATCACGTGCCTTATCTCAGATTTACATACATCTGCATTTATATTGTGTGTTTTGTTTGTCTTCTCTCCCTTACATGCTCCCCCTGGATTGTTTGAGAAATAACTTCCCCAAAAACATAACATCTTTAATCCCGATAACACCTTTTGTGACCCAAATATTATTCCTTTCTGGTATACAACCTGGGGGGAATTCCTAATTCCTCCATAATGGAGACATAATTGAGGGTTGTCCCCTTAACCACCTCTTTTTCTCCCATGTAGCCCATACACTCAAAGTAAACTTAATAATTGGGTGGTTATACTCCTCTTTAGGTCTTTTTTGGGGGAATCCATAACAATGAGTCTACAATCTATGTAGGCATCTCACCAGCTTCTATTTCTATCCATATGTTTGCTTGTGTGGGTCTATGCCATGCTGGTAAATTGTTTAAATATGCTGCGGTATAATATTTATTTAGTGATGGCAAAGCTAGACCCTCACCTGCTTTTAATGTACCAAGTACATTTGTTTTTATTCTTCCCCCCCCCCAAATAAACGTGTAAATGTTGTTTTGCATATCATTCATAACATTCGATTCAAGATCCCGTGGCCATGACCACAGATCTACTCTGGTTCAGGTAAGCATGGCGGCTGGAAGTGTGGGTGCAGGGGGTGCTCTAGCCCCCCATGATTTATACCGTTGTACATTATTGTAGCACCCTGCAATTTTCCCATATCCTGGCATATAAGTCCTGGTAATAGCAGGCAGTGCTAGGGTTAATAGTACCAACCTGGTGAGATTATATCTCCTCATGTGGCAGGATTGTAGCAACTTACAGGCACATGTCTGGGCCTGTGAGCTGCTGGGACCACATGACAGTTTGATTCTGTCCAATCACTGGTGCAGAATAGCCTGCCCCCCCCCCACCCCCCTGTATAAAGATGTTGGGTCCTCCAAATTAGTGAGTTCTGTGCAGTCCTAGCTTGGGCTGGGCAGCTCTGCCTTACTCCTTAAGGGGTAAAGGTGGCTCTAAGAGCCAGTTCTGTTCTGGAGAGAGAGTTCCAGATCTGCTCCTTAGAGAGTGGCAGTTCTGCCTTGCCCCTTAGGGGTTGACTGTGTGAGTGGTGCAATGCCCCTTAGGGAGATGTCTCTGGGAGTTCCAGCAGGACTACCTGGGAATGCGGCCCTACTCTTCCCAATGAGAGGAGAGGGAGGAAGGAGGCCCAGTTCTAACCCTGGACCTGTGAGATGCATGTAAAGACTGTCATGCATGTTATGATGGAAGGATGTGGAACACTCAAATAAAGCATCTTGTTAAAAAGTTTCTGGCGCACTTTCTAATTCTTTTACTACTCTTAACGCCCCGGCCTGAACCCATGGAGGACACCCGGAGAATAAAAGGGAAACACTCTAAGCCGTCACTCTGTTAGCAGGTCTTAACCCTGTCAGGGAGAGTGTACAGAGATTAGAGACTATACACCTACCACCAACCCAAATTCTGCCATTAGTACCCTATCTCCTGCCGTCAGGGGGAGGATAGGGGTGTTACATTATGGTAATATATGTACTGTATGTTACTGATTTTGTACGTACAGCACCCCCAATCAAAAATAGTTCCTGCATTCTTGCAGGTAAGTACAAAAAGGGTTTGTGTGGTAGGATTGCTGCTTTAAAGTGTTACGTACATGTTTACACAATGTATTTTTCAGCATTTTATTCAGAGAATTCTGTAAGGCTGCATCCACGTTAGTGCTGAGCGCGTTCATGCTTGAGAGCGGTGAAGTCACCAACTCTCCAAGCATGAGCGCTCGGCTGTCCTGCAATAATTTGAGAGCAGGAGCGGGGTGCGTGGCTATTAAGGGAGGGGTGTGGCATTATCTGGATCGGGGCTGTGTGTCTGTGTCTCTGTGTCTCTCTGTGTCTCTCCATTCTCTCCTTCCCCTCCCTTCCCTCCTCTCTCTCCCTTCCCTTTCTCTCTCCCCCTTCCCTTCCTCTCTCCCCCTTCCCTTCCTCTCTCCCCCTTCCCTCTCTCTTTCTCTTTCGCTTCTATCTCTCTCTCTCACCTCTCTCTCTCCCTTACCTCTCTCTCCCCCCCTTACCACTCTCTCCCCCCCCTTACCTCTCTCTCCCCCCCCTTACCTCTCTCTCCACCCTCCCCCTTCTGATGCTTACATATGCTAGTGCAATTCTCTAACTGCTACACCACAGAGGGTTGTTCTGACTTTTTAAACAACCTTAACACTGCAGTAAATCACCCGATTAGAATACACCATACACACAACCATAGGGTTGTTAAAAGAGGATAATTATCTATAAATGTGTGTAGTGCTTAGAGCAGGGGACTGATATATGAAACGACCGAGGGTTCAATTCCTGCATGGTGTGGTATAATAAATAACTATATAAATGTCAAATGACAACCAAGCAGTACTGCACACAAGCAACGTTTATTGTGGCTCAATTCAAATGCAGGAAATGTGCTGCATTATGATTGGTTGGCTACAGGATGCTTTGGGATTGGTTGTTGGACTGTTGGGCTGTCATTGGTCAAAGAAGCGTCATGTGATCCTGCTCTATGCCCGAAACGCAAATTTAACTGTCTCCCCAAGCACCAAGCTTGGGAGAGCGTACGTACCTGCGTGCACCGCGTGAGCGAGGACGTGAAAATAAAGATTAAAATAAGTAAACGCGTCAAGAGCCTTGCGCCAAGCACACTCAGCGCTAGCGTGTATGCAGCCTTATAAAGATGCCCATGGTCATTAGGGTTGGGGCCTTGATACTAACCCACCAGTTGAGTTTCACAAGCTCTCAGTCACAGAGAGCAAATATGAAGGGCTCGCAGCAGAGCGTGTTCCAGAACTCACATATAGATTATTCACTCCAGGTAATTTCAACGGAATTTAAAAAAACTCATCGGACACCATCCATTTCAGGGAATATGAAAACAGTGATAGCAAAAAAAAAAGCAAAAACAAGCAGCATGGACTGCTTAAACAGGCCTATTTTAAACAAAGTTTTAATATTTTTCAAGCAAACCTTGGTCCTTCATTATTAAAACTATTTTTAACATTTCTATGTACTTACTAAGCTATTTTTTAAGCCTGGGTCTATCACCCTCTGATGTTTGTAGAGTCTTGTCTTAGCAAATTAATTATATTATATCCTGCATGGGATATATCTGTACAATGTTAAGGGATGTCCACAGATAATGGCATTACATTGGAGGTATCCTCTTGGGGTAACTACTAAATGTTTAGGAGTGTTGACTGTGAGGGGGGTACCCAGTCCAATAATAAAGGTATATGCCAGGCTGGGTGCCCCTGAGCCATATTGGGGAATTGTAAATATGACCCCTGAGCCATATTTGGGAATTGTAAAGTGCCAGCTCTGCAACCCAATGATGACAGAAACACTGCAATTGTAATAAAAATGTATGTGTGATTCAGTGTACAGTATCTCCCACCAGGTATAAGGTGGCGAGAGAAATGTATTTTCAAAATTTAAAGTGTATAAATGCAGCAGTGTTTCCCTGTGAAAGTATAAAGGAAAATGGTTTTAAAGTCCGGCGTTTGGCAGCATTGAAAGCCGCTTTTTGCTAACTTTGGCTAGGAAGCTCCTAGCGCGCTGAGATTTGCTGTGAGCACCGTTCGGTTAAAACCATGAAAAGTTATAAAGCGCAAGTTTTATACATTCATATAAAAATTGATGAATGAAAGTCCCCCTATTTTAATTGTACCAATATGTTAGGCACATAGGGATTTTCATTTGAAACGCCAGAGACAGAGAAAACACTTATTTCATTATCACTGTCGTTTAGAAATGCATGGCAGGAAATACCTGCAAATGAACGGAGCATATCCAGCCTTGGACTTCTAAGACACCCTGCTGGCATGCTGCCAGGATGTCTGAAAAAGTCCGGAGTTGAAAGGCTCCAACCTACTACGGTGTGAAGTGGGGAGGGAGAACCCAAGAACCCCCATCTTAGTGTAAAGTCCGGGCAGTCTAGCAAATGGTGACTCGCCCAGACTGAGTGTCGCCAGGTAAGGACGTTGGGTCTCATATGCTAAGCGGCAAAGGTGCAAGGTTCGCGCATGCACCTTAGCAGAATGAGAAGCCACCTCTGCCAGGCTTGCTATATATTGGCAACTCCGGGATAGGTGGGGAAAATTATTCCCACGGAGGGATTGGCTGTACAGGTTAGGTATAGGAGTTTTAACCCTATAGGAATCTGTGCAGCCCATCGGTTCTTCAGTTTCAGCTAAGTTCTACATTTCTATAACATCGTAACCAAGATTCGTAACAAGGATAAAGATTTTATAAGAACTGATCCAAGATCCAATATTATAGGGGTCAGAACGAATGAAGCAGCTCCGGCGGAGTAACAGCGGTTGCGAGTGGCGGCCACTGACCGAGTACTGTTTCCAGCTCTGTTTGTGAGCAATCCCCGCTCCTGGGAAATTGCCCCTAGAGACATTTGTTTCCAAGATTTTGTTTTGGGGATAAGTTTTTTCGTTTGCCCCCATCCCAGTAAGTGTATTTTGAGTGTAATTGTGTAACATAGTGTGTATGTCATTTGTGGAAATAAATTACAATTTATTTTATTTCTACACTTTGCTCAATCAAAGGATCCGGGGATAAATGTGTTAAAAGTGCTGGTCTCCCGTCATAAGTGTCACACTGACACTTAGCATAGTTTAAGATTCTTCATTGTCTATTTGTTGTTGGTAGCACTATAAAATCCTTACCTCATCTGAGATCACACTACTTAAGTATCATGAATGTACTCATTTTCTGAAACTCTATATTTCTGGACACAATACAATAACACGAGGACTGATTTATTTACAGATCCAGGGCACAACTTAATTTAGCATTTGTGGCAGTGCCATTGCAATTCACATTTTCAAACAAATCACTTGACAAATAATACCGTACTGCATGTGAAGGGAATATAGAGAATTAAAGATCAGAGTATGTGAATAGAATAGTAAAATTAGAAGATGTAATGAGAATTCATCTGTGGCACTTCAGTTTCAGAAATCAGGATAAAGTGCTCCTAGCCTGAAGGCTCTAAGCATTTCAAGCATGATGATACTCCCCAAGGGAATAGGTAGAAAGAAAACTTAAAGCAATTGAAATAGTTCTGGATTCATACATTACTATGCAAACCTAAAGCCAAATCTCTTTAACTCGCAACTGTGACCTGGGTGTTAAAACTAGAATCTGGAATGGAGAAGAAATCACACATCAGCAAGACTACACCATTGTGACCTGGACTCCCACCCAGGGGGGATGTTGATTATTAAATAACTGGACCAAGATTTGGGGGGGCTACTTAAAGTTAGTTTTTCTACAGAACAGGACATTGATGTTTCTAAACTCCTATATTGGGTGCCATTGCTCATTACTTTGAGGGCAAGAAAGTAAAATGGGCACATATTTACGAAGCAGTGCAGTGTCCCAAGACACCTTTCAGCCTATTCAAATGAGTATGCAGCAAAGTGTCTTCTGGTACCAAAGAGTGTCTTATGGCATAGCACTGCTTAGTAAATATGGTTAATAGTTTCATAGTAACACAGTGATTAAATATTTAAAGCCTGTTTTTTGTCTGTTAGAAAGGCCTGCAATACTGTACATAATAGGCAAGAACAGACACTATGCACTCTCTCCCTCTCCCCCACACTCTCCCTCTCCTCCCCACACTCTCTCTCCCCCCGTCTCTCTCTCTCTCTCCCCCCCCAAATCTCTCTCTCTCCCCCCCCAAATCTCTCTCTCCCCCCCCAAATCTCTCTCTCTCCCCCCAAATCTCCCTCTCTCTCCCCCCAAATCTCCCTCTCTCTCTCTCCCCCCCAAATCTCCCTCTCTCTCTCTCCCAGTCTCTCTCCCCCACACTCTCTCTCTCTCTCTCTCTCTCTCTCTCTCTCTCCCCCCCAAATCTCCCTCTCTCTCTCTCTCTCCCCCCCAAATCTCCCTCTCTCTCTCTCTCTCCCCCCCAAATCTCCCTCTCTCTCTCTCTCTCCCCCCCAAATCTCCCTCTCTCTCTCTCTCTCCCCCCCAAATCTCCCTCTCTCTCTCTCTCTCCCCCCCAAATCTCCCTCTCTCTCTCTCTCTCCCCCCAAATCTCCCTCTCTCTCTCTCCCAGTCTCTCTCCCCCACACTCTCTCCCTCTCTCTCTCTCCCCCCCAAATCTCCCTCTCTCTCTCTCCCCCCCAAATCTCCCTCTCTCTCTCTCCCAGTCTCTCTCCCCCACACTCTCTCTCTCTCACTCCCCCACACTCTCTCTCTCTCACTCTCCCACACTCTCTCTCTCCCCCACACTCTCTCTCTCCCCCACACTCTCTCTCTCCCCCACACTCTCTCTCTCCCCCACACTCTCTCTCTCCCCCACACTCTCTCTCTCCCCCACACTCTCTCTCTCCCCCACACTCTCTCTCTCCCCCACACTCTCTCTCTCCCCCACACTCTCTCTCTCCCCCACACTCTCTCTCTCCCCCACACTCTCTCTCTCCCCCACACTCTCTCTCTCCCCCACACTCTCTCTCTCCCCCACACTCTCTCTCTCTCCCACACTCTCTCTCTCTCCCACACTCTCTCTCTCTCCCACACTCTCTCTCTCTCCCACACTCTCTCTCTCTCCCACACTCTCTCTCTCTCCCACACTCTCTCTCTCTCCCACACTCTCTCTCTCTCCCACACTCTCTCTCTCTCCCACACTCTCTCTCTCTCCCACACTCTCTCTCTCTCCCACACTCTCTCTCTCTCCCACACTCTCTCTCTCTCCCACACTCTCTCTCTCTCCCACACTCTCTCTCTCTCCCACACTCTCTCTCTCTCCCACACTCTCTCTCTCTCCCACACTCTCTCTCTCTCCCACACTCTCTCTCTCTCCCACACTCTCTCTCTCCCCCACACTCTCTCTCTCTCTCCCACACTCTCTCTCTCTCTCTCCCACACTCTCTCTCTCTCTCTCCCACACTCTCTCTCTCTCTCTCCCACACTCTCTCTCTCTCTCTCCCACACTCTCTCTCTCTCTCTCCCACACTCTCTCTCTCTCTCCCACACTCTCTCTCTCTCCCACACTCTCTCTCTCTCCCACACTCTCTCTCTCTCCCACACTCTCTCTCTCTCCCACACTCTCTCTCTCTCCCACACTCTCTCTCTCTCCCACACTCTCTCTCTCTCCCACACTCTCTCTCTCTCCCACACTCTCTCTCTCTCCCACACTCTCTCTCTCCCACACTCTCTCTCTCCCACACTCTCTCTCTCCCACACACTCTCTCTCCCACACACTCTCTCTCCCACACACTCTCTCTCTCCCACACACTCTCTCTCTCCCACACTCTCTCTCTCTCCCACGCACTCTCTCTCTCTCTCACACGCACTCTCTCTCACACGCTCTCTCTCTCTCCCACACGCACTCTCTCTCTCCCACACGCACTCTCTCTCTCACACGCACTCTCTCTCTCCCACACGCACTCTCTCTCTCCCACACGCACTCTCTCTCTCTCCCCCACACTCTCTCTCTCTCCCCCACACTCTCTCTCTCTCCCCCACACTCTCTCTCTCTCCCCCACACTCTCTCTCTCTCCCCCACACTCTCTCTCTCTCCCCCACACTCTCTCTCTCTCCCCCACACTCTCTCTCTCTCCCCCACACTCTCTCTCTCTCCCCCACACTCTCTCTCTCTCCCCCACACTCTCTCTCTCTCCCCCACACTCTCTCTCTCTCCCCCACACTCTCTCTCTCTCCCCCACACTCTCTCTCTCTCCCCCACACTCTCTCTCTCTCCCCCACACTCTCTCTCTCTCCCCCACACTCTCTCTCTCTCCCCCACACTCTCTCTCTCTCCCCCACACTCTCTCTCTCTCCCCCACACTCTCTCTCTCTCCCCCACACTCTCTCTCTCTCCCCCACACTCTCTCTCTCTCCCCCACACTCTCTCTCTCTCCCCCACACTCTCTCTCTCTCCCCCACACTCTCTCTCTCCCCCACACACACTCTCTCTCTCCCCCACACACTCTCTCTCTCCCCCACACACTCTCTCTCTCCCCCACACACTCTCTCTCTCCCCCACACACTCTCTCTCTCCCCCACACACTCTCTCTCTCCCCCACACACTCTCTCTCTCCCCCACACTCTCTCTCTCTCTCCCACACTCTCTCTCTCTCCCACACTCTCTCTCTCTCCCACACTCTCTCTCTCTCCCACACTCTCTCTCTCTCCCACACTCTCTCTCTCTCCCACACTCTCTCTCTCTCCCACACTCTCTCTCTCTCCCACACTCTCTCTCTCCCACACTCTCTCTCTCCCACACTCTCTCTCTCCCACACTCTCTCTCTCCCACACTCTCTCTCTCCCACACTCTCTCTCTCCCACACTCTCTCTCTCCCACACTCTCTCTCTCTCCCACACTCTCTCTCTCTCCCACACTCTCTCTCTCTCCCACACTCTCTCTCTCTCCCACACTCTCTCTCTCTCCCACACTCTCTCTCTCTCCCACACTCTCTCTCTCTCCCACACTCTCTCTCTCTCCCACACTCTCTCTCTCTCCCACACTCTCTCTCTCTCCCACACTCTCTCTCTCTCCCACACTCTCTCTCTCCCCCACACTCTCTCTCTCCCCCACACTCTCTCTCTCCCCCACACTCTCTCTCTCTCCCCCACACTCTCTCTCTCTCTCCCACACTCTCTCTCTCTCTCCCACACTCTCTCTCTCTCCCCCACTATCTCTCTCGACCACACTATCTCTCTCGACCACACTATCTCTCTCTCCCCCACTCTCTCTCTCCCACACTCTCTCTCCCACACTCTCTCTCTCCCCCACACTCTCTCTCTCCCCCACACTCTCTCTCTCCCCCACACTCTCTCTCCCCCACACTCTCTCTCCCCCACACTCTCTCTCTCCCCCACACTCTCTCTCTCCCCCACACTCTCTCTCTCCCCCACACTCTCTCTCTCCCCCACACTCTCTCTCTCCCCCACACTCTCTCTCTCCCCCACACTCTCTCTCTCCCCCACACTCTCTCTCTCTGCCCCACACTCTCTCTCTCTGCCCCACACTCTCTCTCTCTGCCCCACACTCTCTCTCTCCCCCACACTCTCTCTCTCTCTCCCACACTCTCTCTCTCTCTCCCACACTCTCTCTCTCTCTCCCACACTCTCTCTCTCCCCCACACTCTCTCTCCCCCCACACTCTCTCTCCCCCCACACTCTCTCTCCCCCCACACTCTCTCTCCCCCCACACTCTCTCTCTCCCCCACACTCTCTCTCTCCCCCCCCCACACTCTCTCTCTCCCCCACACACTCTCTCTCTCTCCCCCCCACACTCTCTCTCTCTCCCCCCCACACACTCTCTCTCTTTCCCCCCCACACTCTCTCTCTCCCCCACACTCTCTCTCTCTCCCCCCCCACACTCTCTCTCTCCCCCACACACACTCTCTCTCTCTCTGTCTCCCACACTCTCTCACACATTGGATCTGGATCTCTTATTTACCATTTATATCTAACTGCCCTATACTACACCGAAATAACCTATACTGCTTTCTTCCAGATCTGACTCAAGCTTCACACGGAAGACATCGGAACCCCCCCTAACCCAGAAGACAGGTAAGGAACACCTTCCCTCCAATGTATAACATTGCGGGAATGAGGGTACCTGGACATTGAGGGACTGCGGATCAGGTAAGATCCCAGGCGGGATTGCTGCTTTAGATATTGTGAAGTGGGGACGTCCAGACACTGGTTAAGGGGTTCAGGAAACTAGTCATTCACACCTGGCTTTTATTTCTAGATCCAACATTTACGCACACACGTAACAAGGACTAATTGTAGTATAATGTAATACAATAAATACATTTATGTCAAAAACGAATGTTCTGACTAGGAATTTATTAAATGTATTTTATTTATATATTTTATTTTAAAGCGGAACTAGGGGTTGGGGGCGGGACTAGGGGCGAGTAGGTTTATGGGTTGGGCGAGTAGATTTTTGGGTGATTTGTCGAACACTGTATATATATATATATATGATTTATAAGAGTGAAAAGGTGTGCATAATCATATATGCAAAAAAGGTGAATTGTGTGAACAATATAAATAATTTATAATAGGAATGATACGCTGCTCGAACCAGGCGAATCCTCCTTCGATCCTTGTAGAATTGGTGGTTTTTTAGGGAGCGCAGAATCATAAAAAATAGAGAAAACACGGACAGAAAGTAAATCAGTTTTGATAAATGTATAGTGTCTTTAAAAGTGTCCAATGCCACACCTCACATGGTCCTTTGAGGACAGCTGGCACTAAAAGATTTCTTTTGCAGGTACGAATCCGTCTTCTGCAGTCTCCCCTGGATCAAACGGAGCAAATAAGTGAGAGTATGGCCCTCTTGTGTGACGATAGGGGGACATGCCTCTCCAGACGTGGTGTCTCACCCCGATAGGTAATTTACACAGAGAGTGATACAGTAAGTGTGTAAAAAGTAGGTTTATATAATACGAAAATTAAAGCAAATCTGCACTTACATGTTAGTTTTTGCGCGATGATTAAAACAGAATAAACAGTAAACTTTGCATGGCGTTGTGCCTCTCCGACAATCCCAGCTGGCAGTGAATCCCCAGTTCCGCATTCGGCTTGTGTCGTCCAAAGGGAATGGCCGCTCCTGTGAGTAACTCAATGGGACAGTCATAGGGACGATGAGGAGGAAGTTTATTAGCTTTTTTTCTTGTCACCAACAGCTAGGAACTCTGAGTATTGGATGGGCAACAGATTTTCTTTGTCGGTAGATATCTGGTGTAGTCTTATTCATTCAGGTGCAGGATTTTTAGGCAAACAGGAAAGCTGGCAGTGCTCCCGAAGGAAATGTGACTGTCCGAGTCTTCCAATCAATTTGTGGGTTATGGATCATTAGCCATGGGATTCCTAAAATCACTGGAAACTGGGGTGAAGGGAGGAGGTTAAATGAAATGATCTCCTGATGATTAGGGTCCATAAGCAATGTCAAGCTGGAGGTTTCATTGGTGACAGGTCCAGATCTCAAAGGGGAACCGTCAACGACTTCCATCCTTATCGGAGACTCTTTGGGTAGGGATGGCACCAAATGAGTCTTGGCAAATTCTATGTCCATAAAATTTCCGCCAGCCCCTGAGTTGATCATTGCGGTGGTGGAGAGACGATGTGTTCCTTCCTCGAGAATAACAGGAACAGGAGCAAGAAGGGGGACTCCTCTTGATCCTCAGCTGTGGAGAATACTGTTTGGGAAAGGACATGCAGCTGCTATCTCCTAGGGCCCTGAACAGATTGCCGTGACTTGGTTGGGCAGTTGGCGAGATAGTGTCCTGAATTCCAGCAATATAGGCAGGTGCCCTCCAAACGGCATCTATTCCGTTCTTCGGGGGAAATAGGTTCACGAATGGTATCCACCTGCATCGGCTCGGCTTCAGGGAGTGAACCAGCGGTGGTTCTGGAAAATACGGACGTATCAGCAGTTCTCCAGCAAGGGTTGTTAAACATGCTTCCCTGTCTCTCTATTCTCCTTTCTGTGATCCTTCTGTCTATTTGTATGCATAGATGGAGAAAGTCCTCAAAATCCTCTGGGGCCATAACCAGTGCGAGTTCATTTTTGATTTGCCC
Organism: Ascaphus truei; assembly: GCF_040206685.1. Lineage (NCBI taxonomy): Eukaryota > Metazoa > Chordata > Amphibia > Anura > Ascaphidae > Ascaphus > Ascaphus truei. Next base: position 369,937,263 of record NC_134485.1, read on the forward strand.
AAGGAGACCCCAGCGGAAATGAAATTGCTGGGCAGCTTCATTCCAATTGGGTCAGCAACCCATCTTCGGAATTCTGCGGCGTATTCTGCTGCCGGGCGTCCCTGATGAAGATTTACCAATACAGTTTTGGCAGTTGCACAACGATTTGGGTCGTCAAACATCAGCTTCATGGCGTCTTCTAATTCCTGCAGGTCCCTTAGAATTAGACTATCCGCTCTAAAATTTGGGTGACCCAAGCAAGGGCCTCATCTTTGAGAAGAGAGATGATCATCCCAACCTTGATATAGTCCGTGGATAGAGGGTAGGTTGCATCAGAAACTGGAGTCTGCACTGGTTAAAAAAAAAACAGAAATGGTGTGGGTCCCCGCTGAACTTCTCCGGAAGAGGTAGCGGCAGGTAGGTTGGACCGGCAAGGCTGGGTAGGTGCATTTACTGGGAAATTACGCAGGTTTTGCAGCGCAGATTCCGTGTCTTCAATCCTGTCACGTATATCCTGATTTGGTCTTGCGAAACAGGTTGACCTGCAATTCACGCAACTGATACTGTAAGTTCCTGAATAGACTTTGAAGGTTAGTGACTTGGCCTGAATTTCGGAAATGGCTAGAGTTAATTGCTGAGCCAGCAAAGGTCCAGATCCAGCGGAATCCATGGTGTGGCTTGTTTATTCTGTCAAGTCTTGCGGCAACTGTGGAGTGGATCCCAGTAGCTGGAAATGGCAGGGCAGGCAGTGAGAGGCGTAGTCGGGTCACAGGCAAAAGTCCAGGGCAGGCAAACGAGAGGCGTAGTCGAAAGGGCAAGCAGGGGTCTGGCAACGATAACAGGAACAACAATGAGGAGCAAGTCAGTGAGCTAGTCTATCCAGGAAGTACCAGTATAAACAAGCAAGGAGGAACTGGAGGCTTAAGGCATGGGACAGGTGCAGGTGATTATCTCATTATGATCTGTAATGGAGTTGTCTACAAACTAAGACAGTCAGGATCAGCAGTCCTGGTGACAGCAAGGAAGAACTGCTGGATATGAGTAGGAAGGACCTGAGTTGAACTCCCATCAGTGACATCTCTGACACTACTGCAGGCTCTGAGCCTCTAAAAAAATACAATAAGAATAAGGTTTGGAAATCTGCTTTAAAGGACTTCAACTAGAACGTGTTAGGTCATATTGGGGGAAAATGCACCTTTAAATCCCTCTGTTGGCTTCTTCTCCATTTCTCTGCCTTCCCTGTATCACTCGCTATCCGGCACCAGTGGTTACCTCTTTGCTTTGCTCACATTTCCATACTGTTCTTCATGTCTTTTGCTTTTGCACAGGCCATGCCTTCTACACAGTCCATCATGTGTATGGGGTGCATTGAGGAATGCATGACTTGCATTATATGAAACAAATGTAAAATTATTGGAAACCATACACATAGTTAAATAAAGTGGATCTGCAAAAGGTTTGAAACAAGTGGTCTCTGGAGCTGAACCATGTTGATTTCAGCTCCAGGGACCCCCTGCTTCCTGAGTTACTTACCTCCATAGGGGATGTCGGTATTTCTGCTATCTCAATGTCCCAGTCATGTGGGCCAACAGGAAGCTGCAAGGGATGACATCATGGCTTCGAATGGGCCGGCAGGATACAGGAGCTTTAAAGCCACCATTTCATTAGCCCAAATTAGTCCGGTCTTAGCTGCTAGCAGCACTCCCTATGTAGGTTAGTATATGTGAAGTAGGGAGTTCCCGGAGCTTAAATGAACATGGTTCAGTTCCGGAGACCCTCTGTTTCAATTTTTTTTAAATGGTCCCTAGGTGTGCTTATTTATAATAAATACATATTATTCTATCACATAACTCTGATGTCAATACATTTTGATACAAGACAAAAGTTCCCGTCTCATTGTTGCTCATAGGGAGATTTGCCAAGGTGTTTCCAATGATGCATTCCATGTTATCTATTGCTTCACCAAAGAACATTTTGGCAAAAGAAGCCTGGGTAGGGTACATTTTTATGTATCTAGAATGTACTTTGGTGTGTTCAAACAAATATACTGTATTCTGTGCTACATCATACAGTGTACAGATATGCTGTACTGACATTCTTCCAGTGATTATCTTCCATTCTTCAGATAATGCATGTTCATGAAATCAACAAAAAGGAGAATGTGTATCAAGGAAAATGCCTCATATAGTATGTGCCAGTACAGTCCAGGAATGCCTTGCCATTTTAACTGACAAATAACATTTTTTTAAATATGCTGATGCCGAGACTAACAAAGGCTATAGGTAACTGAATCAGGTGTATGTTTTGTTTGTGAGATTATTAGCCCATATTCCTCATTTGGACAAAGAGGATTAAAAACCTGTTGACTGATCAGGAACCATCGGTTTGCCACGTGCTCTTGTAAACAGTATGTGGGAGCTCACAGGCATCCTCTATCTACTAGCAATGTACAGACAATTTGCTGATTAATATATCAGGATTTATTGTTTCCAAATCAGGAATCAGTGACGAAAAGCCTTGAACCACAGTGCCAAATGCTAATCCTAATTACAGATGTAGCAGACTCCCACTGATAACACAATATATCGCTTTATTATGTTGAATATCACAGAGTTTCCATAGGATTTAATGGCAGTAATAACTTGGAATATCACAGAATACTGTATAGAACAGAGTATTCTGATGTGAATAACCCTCTAGGAAGTCCAAGTGCGATGATGGAAGAAAGAAGATGAAGCCTGAGAGTTCTCCTATCTGGCACACTTCCTGATGGTTTCTTCTGAAATATAATAAACGGCACACAATTTCGCAGTACCTCAGGGTAATAGTCTCTTACTACTCACTACACATTGCCTACTTACAGGATAGATCTTGTTGTAGTGTGGTTGAGAGAATCTGTGCTTTGTCTTTTTTGCTGTTGACACGAATCCCATGTGTAGTTCCTCAATCTCGAATGGACCAGGTCATGAATCACTCCCTAGGATCTTGTCAATCAACGCAGCTTCCTTCCTCCGAATAGTCTGTTTATGGACTAAGTAATATCTAGCGCCAGGTATCCCTTTTGTCTTTATAATCTGTATTGTATGCGAGTTGCATTGTGGGGACACCATAAGCAGCTTCTCTCCTTTTGTTACCACAATTGGTTTTTGTATTTGTATTTTACCACTGTATTTTTATTATTATAATCACTATTTCACAAGTGTATAGTTATAGGTTAAGCGCTGTTAGTTTAGGGTGTTTTAGTTAGTTTTTGTGTGTATAGAACAGAGGTTGTGTTCCTAGCACTCAAAGAAGAATACGATAAACAATCATCTTTGTAAAAAAAAAAAATATTCTTAAGTTTATGCGTCAGAGAAATACATAGAGCAAACAACCACACATATCACAATGCTAATGTAGGTAGAACAACAAATCAAGTTAAACTGTCTTTAATATTACATCCAAATAGTTCAAATGTATTGTGTGTATATATAGGAATGTGTTGGAAGTATATGTCTCTGTATTTTATATCTATATACCTATTCATAATCAACCAAGGGAGGGGAAATAGGGAGGGAGGCAGGGGACAAAGGGAGGGGAAATAGGGAGATATAGAGGGGAAATAGGGAGGGAGGAATGGAAAATAGGGAGGGAGGGCTCTTGCTACAGTCTAATGTTAAAGACAAGCTGCTAGAAGGAGCGTTGTGAACATTGAGAGCAGATACTTCCAGATGCAAGAACATAGCTCCTTTTGAATAGCACTCAGATCCAAAGTAATTAAATGTTTGCATATTTAAAACATAACTTTTAATAACATTCCTTCTTAGGAAAAAGCAAACAAGCAGTGGCATTTCGACAACACACATTTAAATGAGAGAATCAGATCACACACTATACAAAAAATATATATTTGGCATAGTTACCAATATTATACGTGGATATCAATATTTAAATATAGAAACGGCCAAGAACCTGTCCCGTTTTCTCTATACCATTGAAATAAAAACAGACACCAAGAACCATTAAGATTCCTTCTTGAGGTCTGATGAGTATTACCACTAGGTAACCCATTGTTGCTCTTTCCAGTCACCTAGTTTGGCGTTCTCAGGGACAATACCCACAAAGTCGATGCACACACATCCTCCTCCCCCCCCCCCCCCCCCGCCCCACCCAACCCAGACGTATGCATGGTGTGAAGTAGTGGGAAGAATTCATCATTTTTTGCATATTGTGTGATCTGATCCTTCCATTTAAAGCAGCAGTTCAAGCAATATCCTACGTGTGTTTTTTTAATAAATCAGCTGTGTACTATGAGAAAATACTTGTAGCATTTAAAAAAATGACAAAAAAACGTTTTCAAGATATTTTTAATATTTCTAATGTAGGAGGCATTTCTAAAGTGATAGCCCCCTTCCCCTTCTGATAGGCTCTGGAGCCCCGCCCTCTCTCTAGCAGTGAACCAATTGTATCTAGTAACTGCCTAGTCAATCATATTCCAGGAACAACATTGCCCAAAATGCTGTGCAAGAACTGAATTAAATAGCCCCGAGCAAGCGATCGATTACAGGAGAACAGATCGATCTGCAGCTGAGCTAATCACTTGTTCGTGTGCAGATTGTATTGATGCACATATTGAATGGGAAAAAAATATATATATATTTTTTAAAACGGCAACTTGAACTGCAGCTTTAAATATATGTGTTGTCTAAGTGCCATTGCTTGTTTGCTTTTGCCTAAGAAGAATTTTATTAAACACGCAATCATTTCACTACTTTTAATCCGAGTGCTATTCAAAAGGAGTTTTTTCTTGTATCAGCAGTATCTGCTCTCTACATACTATACCTATTCAATCATATTTTACCTACATCTACCATGAACCAAGTACAGGCATACCCCGCTTTAAGGACACTCACTTTAAGTACACTCGCGAGTAAGTACATATCGCCCAATAGGCAAACGGCAGCTCGCGCATGCGCCTGTCAGCACGTCCTGAACAGCAATACCGGCGCCCTACCGGCACCGAAGCTGTGCGCAAGTGGGGAGACTATAGAGCCTGTTACACATGTGCTATTTACATCACTTATGCACGTATATGACGATTGCAGTACAGTACATGCATCGATAAGTGGGGAAAGGTAGGGCTTCACTTTAAGTACATTTTCGCTTTACATACATGCTCCGGTCCCATTGCGTACATTAATGCGGGGTATGCCTGTATACACCAGTATTTTGAATCCTTCATTATGAGGTTTTTCCATGTATCCACATTTGTTCATGTAGTCATATACACTTTTTTGATACACAGCATGTAACATTCAATCAGGGTTGTTGTCAACTTACCTATGAATCATACACTGTATCCATATAAAGTCATTCCTTAGCCAATGTGCATTTCTAAACTTAGTTCAAATTAAAGAACAGCACTGTATGCACATTACTCCTATAGATTCACCAAATATTGTGGGACATAAGATCAGGTTTCACTAGTTTATTAATTGTATTTCCCATATCTTCATTTAGTTAATCACTAGTGTTTTTAATAGAAGATATATGTTATGCAGTACACATTACTCCTCGTAATAGATGTATACACAATTAACATGATCCTCACTACTACCTTGAGAGAGATCAGTAATCACAATGAATCAATTAGACTTCATTAGATTAATTGGGAACCAGTACATAAGACAGGGACTGAAGCTATGGAACTTCATCCTGATGAATCAGAAGAGAGTCTGCGAAAAGCGTAGAGTATGTACATGTATATCAAGCTGATAAGTTGTCAAGCTAACATTGTTCCAACGCGGAGATGATGTAGAGTACAGGGGACCTGATGGGGGGGTTTTTTTGTAAGTTTTTAAGAACATTTTATTTTGAATATTGAGGCTTCTGGAGCCACGTCACAGGCTTCTAACTGCATGGCACCAAGCAGCGCAGAGAGATACCGGCACCTGAGGGTGAGGGAGTCTTGCCATACTGCACAGGGAGCCTATTTGTGGAGCAGATGGACAACAGGTTTTACCCACAGGCAACGCCTGCCAGAGTGGAGAAAAGCCTCTACATGAAGATTAAAAGACTTTCCTACTATGGACCAGGGGAACTACACAAGCCAGCAAAACCCACTACAATTAAAGATCTACAGCAGACTCTAATCCATTCTGATAACCCCAAAAGTCATTTTTTGACTCTAAGCTTTACATGTATACAATACATTATTTTCTCTCTACATGCCTAACACCACTAGAGCAATATATATATATATATATATATATATATATATATATATATATATATATATATATATATATATATATATATATCACACACACACGTTTATTATGTTCACTTCATCAATTTAACACATGAACAATTTAACACACACACACACATATATATATATACATACATACACACTAATTTTTCGCACTCCTTCCAGTTCTAGTTAGACATGCCCCATATATATTTTTAATTAACAAATATATCTGCTTTTGTAAAGTGCAAAGTCTTTGTGTATTATATGACACTTAACACATGTGGTCAGGTGTATATGTATCACGTGGTTACAATACTATTCAGTGTTATATATTTATTCATTAAGTACTTTGTTCTCTTTTATTTATATTTTTAATTGATGTATATCCTATCAGGCGTGTCTCTCTAATATGTAAGTTTTCTATTGTCATCTAATGTAGTTATGTAATGATTAAGTAGCCTTTCCTTTATAAACTAGAATTTGGGTTTAATACCGCTATTATGTAACAGGATTGGTTTAAATAACTGAGCAAAATCAGCTTGTATTGATTGTAGCTGAGCACCATATTGTTTACTCTGGCTGCTGGGCAACGGAGTGTATTTAAACCACTGGATAGTGCTAGCCAATCACCCCTGAAGAAGTCACCACGTGACGCAATGCGTTGGGACGCTGTGACATCACTACGTAATTGGCACTGTGCCAGGAGGGACTGAGTTTAAGTGTGGAGTCTCCGCCGGATTCCCCATACACTACGGGCTATTGAGTGTTTTTAAAGAGCCGGGAAGTCTGCTGCCCCCAATTGAGGTACCGGTCATATGGTTTTATGCTGCAGTGGTCAAAAAGCCCCACAGACTGTCTGATCTATAGGCTCAACACAACGGAGACACAACATACTACCAGCACAGCTGATACTGGACCCCCCCCCCTGGTGATGCTTATCTACATTTCTCTCAACTTAATGTGTTTTTTAACCACTATGTGAGTGCATGTCTTGAGGACTCTACTCTTTTAATTTTCTACGGTTTTATGCTATGGAGCTGGCGCTTCTCATATATATATATTGTGACAGAAACCAGGGGATGGTAATAAATTCCGTATATAGGGCTCCCAGGATACTAGACAGTTTCTATCCTGTTTGGCCTGGGAGTGCAGCCTTATAATACATACACTCCTTCCCACAGTTTGGCAAGCGCTGGAACTGAGGGATGAGAGATCCAGACCAGAGTTTGTCTGCTGCCTGATTTCTGTCACCTGTCATGCTAATTAGGAATCAGGTATGAAAGACTGATTTCCTGTTTGCTCGGGTCTCCCCACAAGAGCCAGAAGGCTGGAAGGCTGCTGAACTACAGAGGGGAGAAGCCTCTTCCCCAAACAGGTTCAATCTTTCTGTTCATTTGTGTAAGACTGCAAAAGTACCGTGTTTTGATGTTGGAAGTGGAAAAGCCACTTCCAACCCTGAGTCAGGGATATCTAAGTTAAGTTATCGCTCAGGTGAGCAGCTTTTGTTTTTGATCTGTTTTCTGTTGTATGCACTGTGGCAGTCTCAGTGCCTGGGACTGAATAAACCAGGCATAGCCTGTTTAAAGGAACAGTACGTGACGCCTCATCATTTAACCTACCCTAAAAGACCGTGTTCTAAACAGTCCCGGACAAACGACGGAGCCCCGGAGTAAGCCGTTTGTCACATATGGTGGAGAATGCGGGCAGAGCACTAGGGGGTCTGCGGGTTGAAGAACTTTGAAAGAAAAAAAAAAAAAAAAAGTTTTTTTCATCCTCTGCAAACAAGATGGAAGACGTGGTGGGTGCGCTGGTACGCAATGTCGCTGCCCAGAAAGACGCGAATGAAACCCAGCAACAGCTGTTAATAGCCCAGCAAGAAACTAATGCAAACCAGCAGCAGACGAATGCAGCCCAGCAACAGCTGCTAATAGCCCAGCAAGAGATTAATGCAAACCAGCAACAGGCGAATGCAAACCAGCAACAGGCGAATGCAAACCAGCAACAGACGAATGAAGCCCTGCAAAACGCGAATGCAAACCAGCAAGAGACAAACCGCTTGCTGAGAGAGGAGCAACAGCGGTTCGCTCAGGGCTTACAGCAGGAACTCGAGATCCTGAGGGGGACTATCAGTAACCTTCCACTGGCAGCGGCAGCCCCAGTTCCGAAAATGACCAGGGCAAGCCACTACCTTCAGAAGATGGGACCCTCGGATGATGTGGAAGCCTATCTTCTCACGTTTGAACGCACGGCACAGAGAGAGGGATGGCCAGAAGCTGAGTGGGCTGGTCTAATCGCACCCTTCCTAAGCGGCGAACCCCAGAAGGCTTACTTTGATCTAGAGCCAGCCGAAGCTAACGTCTATGCAAAATTGAAGTTCGAGATCCTCGCCCGCCTCGGCGTAACCACGGCTGTTCGCGCCCAAAGGTTTCACGCATGGTCCTTCACGATGGATAAAGCCACCCGAAGCCAGATGTATGACCTCATCCACCTCGCCCGGAAGTGGCTACAACCCGAGATCAACTCAGCCAGCCACATCGTGGAACGGTTGGTCATGGACCAGTTCTTGAGGAAACTTCCCTCTGCCTTACGCCGTTGGGTCAGTCGGAGTGACCCCCACAATGCGGATGAGCTTGTGGCCCTCGTAGAAAGGTACAATGCAGCAGAAGAGCACCCGCAACCCACAGTCGTGGAGCAACCCCACTACCCGAGGTTCCAGGACTCTTCCAGAGACGGTAAAAGGGTACCGGGGTTAAGGGGCGCTGAAGAGCGGCGACCACCTTCACGCAGCACCAGCAACAGTGGTTCGCACACTAAGGGCAATAGCCAACATGGGGAGCCGGGAAAAGGCTCTAAGTGGGACACAGACTATGTACCTAAATGTGTAAATTGTCATGAGAGGGGCCACACAGCAAAAATCTGCCCACTAAATGATGAGCCCATGCAATGCAACAGCGTGGAACCTTATTCGCTGTTGTCCCAATGTATGGGCCCTAGCCCAGAGGACCCCTTGAATAACCATCTGTGGGCATTTGTAAAGGTTAATGGTAAGAGGGTTCGGGCACTTCTTGACTCTGGGAGCATGGTCACACTAGTGTCCGAATACCTCTTGCCCATTAAGAAGAAACAGGGAAACAGTTCACAAAGAGTGGCAATTTGTTGTATACATGGGGATAATCATGAATATTCCACTGTTGATGTTTTTTTTGAAACAGAGTTTGGTTCTTTAGATTTCAAGGTGGGTATTGTACCCAAACTGGCACATGATGTGTTAATAGGGACCGACTTTCCCCATTTTCTAAAAATGTGGTCCCCCGCTCAGAATAGCGCCCAGAGTTCAATAGCGGACCATAACGAAGTATTAGAAGAAACAAATCCTTTCCCTTTTTCAGAAATGGAGGTTGACGAGGGCCCAAATAAGAAGGGGGAAAAGGAGGAGTGCTGTAAAATTCCCTTCCCCATCACTACTTTGGTAGGGAATACCCCAAATCAAGATGTTGAGCAGACACTTACCACCCCAGAACCGGATAAGACCCTCGCTGACCTAGAGGTCAGTCCTGGGAGTTTTAAGAAGGCCCAGTGGGAGGACCCCACATTAGCGGTAGCAAGGGGAAATATACGGGACCAGAATAGTACTCCTGGCCAACCAGATAGGTCACTTGCTTACCCCTACTTCGAGGTAGAGAACGACCTAGTATATCGGGTTGATAAAAGGAAATCAGTTACAACTAAACAATTGTTGGTACCACGGACATTCCGTAACGTAGTATTACACCTCGCACATAGTCATCCATTGGGGGGACACCTAGGGGTGGAAAAGACAAAAGAAAAGGTTCTCCGAAGCTTCTATTGGCCTGGGGTTCTGGCAGAAATTACGAATTATTGTTCCTCATGTCCAGAATGTCAGATCACCGCCCCGTTCAAGGCGTACCGCAGCCCATTGGTACCCCTTCCCATAATAGAGGTACCATTTGACCGGATTGCTATGGATCTAGTAGGACCCCTAATAAAGTCTGCTAGGGGACATCAGCATATATTGGTAATATTAGATTATGCCACCCGATATCCGGAGGCAGTTCCCCTACGTAGCACCTCAGCTAAAAACATAGCAAAAGAGTTAGTAGTTCTGTTTTCCCGGGTCGGGATTCCTAAAGAGATTCTATCTGACCAGGGAACACCATTTATGTCCCAAGTAACAAAAGAGCTATGTAAACTCCTAAAAATCAAGCATCTCAGAACCTCAGTCTATCATCCACAAACAGATGGTTTAGTGGAAAGGTTCAATAAAACCTTAAAGAGCATGTTACGGCGGGCGGTTGATAAAGATGGGAAAAACTGGGATTGTTTGTTACCGTACCTGTTATTTGCCATTAGGGAAGTTCCCCAATCATCCACAGGCTTCTCCCCGTTTGAACTATTGTATGGCCGACACCCAAGGGGCTTACTGGATATAGCCAAAGACACTTGGGAACACGAGGTTACCCCTTACAGAAGTGTAATAGAGCATGTTGCCCAGATGCAGGACCGCATTGCTGCAGTCATACCCATAGTGAGGGAACACATGGAGAAAGCTCAAGAAGCACAGAGGAATACGTATAATAAGGGTGCTAGGGTCAGAATTTTTTTTCCAGGTGATAGGGTACAAGTTCTGGTTCCCACCGTGGAGAGTAAATTCCTTGCTAAATGGCATGGGCCATATGAGGTTTTGGAAAGAGTGGGAGAAGTAAATTATAAGGTAAGACAGCCAGGTAGGAGGAAACCTGAGCAAATTTACCATATAAACCTACTCAAGCCCTGGAAAGATAGAGAAGTCTTGTTAACCCTAGTACCCCCAGGTCCGTCAGAGAATCAAGAAACTGACCCAGAGGTTAGCATAGCTGAAACCCTGTCTGTTCATCAGAAACGAGAGGTTCAGAATTTAGTGAGAAGAAACAAAGAAATCTTCTCTATACGGCCAGGTAGAACTAGCGTAATTGAACATGACCTAGTCTCTGAACCGGGGGTCCGAGTTAACCTTAAACCGTACCGAATCCCAGAGGCCAAAAGAAAGGCTATAAGTTTAGAGGTTAAAAAAATGCTAAAACTAGGTGTAATTGAGGAATCCCAAAGTGGGTGGAACAGCCCTATAGTCTTAGTCCCAAAGCCAGATGGTACAACAAGGTTTTGTAATGACTACCGGAAACTAAACGCGGTGTCAAAATTTGATACTTATCCTATGCCCAGGGTAGATGAACTTGTAGAGAGACTGGGCAAAGCCCGATATCTCACAACCCTAGACCTAACAAAAGGGTACTGGCAGGTTCCCCTCACAGAAAGGGCAAAAGAAAAGACAGCCTTCTCAACCCCAGACGGCCTCTTTCAGTATAAGGTGTTGCCTTTTGGCTTACATGGAGCTCCCGCCACATTCCAAAGAATGATGGATAAAATTTTAAAACCACATGCTCGGTATGCTGCCGCCTACCTGGATGATGTGGTAATCCATAGTGAAGATTGGCAATCCCACCTTCCAAAGGTCCAAGCTGTGCTTGACGCAGTCCGGTCTGCTGGACTAACTGCTAACCCCGCTAAATGCACTATTGGTCTGGAGGAGGCCAAGTATCTGGGATATTCTATTGGCAGAGGTTTACTCAAACCCCAAACACTCAAAGTGGAGGCGATACAAAATTGGCCAAGGCCAGTTACAAAAAAACAAGTAAGGACCTTTTTGGGGTTAATTGGGTACTATAGAAGGTTTATTCCCAATTTTGCAACTAAGGCAACCCCACTAACTGACCTCACAAAAGCAAGAGGACCGCTAATGGTAAAGTGGTCCCCCGAAACCGAACAGGCCTTTAGAAGCCTGAAAGAAGCTCTCTGTGCCCAACCAGTGTTGGTCACACCTGACTTCTCCAAAGAGTTCGTAGTCCAAACCGACGCATCTGAGGTAGGGCTGGGGGCGGTACTCTCCCAGGAGTCTCAAGGTGAGGAGCACCCCATCCTTTATTTAAGTAGGAAACTAAATCCCCAGGAGAAAAATTACTCCATAGTAGAGAAAGAGTGTCTCGCAATAAAGTGGGCTGTAGAGACGCTCAAATACTACCTGTTGGGGAGAAAATTCCGGTTGGTCACAGATCATGCACCCCTTACCTGGATGTGTCAAAACAGGGAAAAGAATGCTAGAGTGACCAGGTGGTTCCTAAGCCTACAACCCTTTAAATTTTCTGTGGAACACAGGTCAGGGCACAAACATGGCAATGCTGACGGGTTGTCAAGGATGCACTCCCTAATATCCATGGTCGCTCATCCCTCGAGGTCTGAGCTGGGGGGGAGGATATGTGACAGAAACCAGGGGATGGTAATAAATTCCGTATATAGGGCTCCCAGGATACTAGACAGTTTCTATCCTGTTTGGCCTGGGAGTGCAGCCTTATAATACATACACTCCTTCCCACAGTTTGGCAAGCGCTGGAACTGAGGGATGAGAGATCCAGACCAGAGTTTGTCTGCTGCCTGATTTCTGTCACCTGTCATGCTAATTAGGAATCAGGTATGAAAGACTGATTTCCTGTTTGCTCGGGTCTCCCCACAAGAGCCAGAAGGCTGGAAGGCTGCTGAACTACAGAGGGGAGAAGCCTCTTCCCCAAACAGGTTCAATCTTTCTGTTCATTTGTGTAAGACTGCAAAAGTACCGTGTTTTGATGTTGGAAGTGGAAAAGCCACTTCCAACCCTGAGTCAGGGATATCTAAGTTAAGTTATCGCTCAGGTGAGCAGCTTTTGTTTTTGATCTGTTTTCTGTTGTATGCACTGTGGCAGTCTCAGTGCCTGGGACTGAATAAACCAGGCATAGCCTGTTTAAAGGAACAGTACGTGACGCCTCATCATTTAACCTACCCTAAAAGACCGTGTTCTAAACAGTCCCGGACAAACGACGGAGCCCCGGAGTAAGCCGTTTGTCACAATATATATATATATATATATATACATACATACTTTAGCTGAATGGCAAGTGTGTGCACTTTATATATACATACATACTTTAGCTGAATGGCAATTGTGTGCACTTTAATGAGCCCAGTAGACTTGTATGTATTATCGCATGAGATTAAGGAACTGGGTTATTACCATTTTTTTGGAGTATCACAGATCAGGTAAATGAAAACATACAATATAAGCCACCATGTACATGGTGTATGTATTAAAATGCTGCTTCCTAAGCATTGTTTTGCTGTTCTTAGAAGTGCTGTAAAGAAGCTAGCCCTGCCTGTTAACAGTATCTGTGAAAGGATTTCCTAGACAATATGCTGGTATCAACAGTGAAGCTATCTCTAGTAACAGACTATGAAATGTGTAATCATGTAAAGCAATAACTGAAGCTGGATAATTGAGGTATGAAAAGGTCATTTCTAAGTGCTGATGTACAGTACAGTGGGCATTTGAAGATCTCAGATATGTTTGATTAATATCATAATGAAAGACATTGATTCCCAATAGAAAATGTACTTTACACAATCTACCTGAAGCATCTGGGTTGTTCTCACTTCCAGCAGCGGTCACTTGTTCTTGTTGAGGTATAGAGCTGTTTGAAGACCGTTGACTTGCAATCAATATTCTGCTCTTTGCAGATGGCAATCTGGAGACGGCGCCCAATCCTAGCTGTGGCTTTAGGATCATGGCGGATCTGTAGAAGCTTGGAGGGACTTCATAATGAGCAAAAGTTGGAGAACAGAATTCTTCTTTTCTTGGTCTTTCAGCTGCCTATAGACAAGAAATACAGACTATTGTATGTCTTTGCTGGAAAACTGCAACTTAAATAAAAAATACAGTACATTTAAAAAAAAAAACATATTTAGCACTTTAAACAGCATAAAAGATCATTGATAAAATAATTGCTTTAACAGTGTAAATACTTTCTCCTTCTCATTCTGATCATTGCAAAAGTATCCCACTATTTACTTTTCTAGAAAAATATTGCTAAAAAAATATTTTTCGTCTGAGTCTCCCAGAAATATCTGCCACTGTCATTTTACTAAAAATTGTACTACTTCATTTACAAGCAAACACAATGTGGAAGTTGTAAAGAATGGGTTTAACCTTTTCAGTGTCCTATTGACATACCTGGCACGTTATTGAACACTGGATTTCCCAAAACAAATTCCTTTTCAACACTGACAAAACTGTAACTATGGTATTTGGGACTAAGGCTACATTTCTAAAGCTACCCATTACAGACAAAAAAGTATTTGAGCCGTATTGGTCCCTTATTAATATTAGGAAAAGGAAAAAAATATTATTTATTTTGTTTATTTATTCTGAACTTGAACACATACTTCAATCTGATTTTTTGAGACTCAAACTGGATTTCCCAAAGCAAACTTATTTAAACACTAACAACTCACAACACTGTAACCATGGTACAGTATTTGGGACCAAGGCTAAACCTCTAAAGCTACCAATGACAGAGCTACAGATCAGAACAACTCTAACACCATTCTTGCCCCAGCCACTAGTTTTAAATATCTGGGCTTATGGTTTGACTTCCATTTAATATTTGGGTTGCATATTGATACCCTGACATCCAAAACCTATGCCAAACTGGGTGTACTTTATAGGAACAAATCCTCCCTAAGCCCACAGGTCAGATCGTACAGCAGATGCTAATACCAATTATTGACTAGGGGGGACATAGTATATGGCACAGCACCCCAAAACTCAATATGCCTCTTTGTCTTACAATGTAACAATAACACAAATCACTGCAAAATGCTCCAAGCACTAGATTGACTCATGAGTCCAGGTACAAAATACATTTTTACTGTCTTGCCTTCAAAGCTTTTGTCTTTGACAAAGCGCCTGGGGACACAAAACTCGTTAGAGTTGTCTCATACGGCCACGCATATCGTGTCAATAAAGTTTTATAACCAGCAGTGCTTTCTAGACCCTCTTTTCATTGACGGAACTGGGTGCCTTCATATTCCTGCCTCCTTGCTGGATCTTGTGGTCTACAGTTATGGTTGATGTTAGTCAGAAATATGTACAAGAAAATCAAAAGTGGTGCTAGAATGAGGAACTCTAGTGCACAAAGTGATAAGCAGTGTCTAGTACTAACACAGCAGTGCAATAACAATATATGGTGATAAAAACATGAAATATGTTTAAAGAGATAATCGGTGATGGATAAAGTGCAATAAAAAACACAATACAGTATACTCCTTCACTCTGACCCTGAACCTGGATATGTTTCAAGATATCCATAACAACTCGTTTCCACAAAGCAGGGGACCGGGGGACATGTGCCAAGGAGAAGAAAAAGAGAATGGCAGGGAACAGTAACGCAGGAACAATGGATATTATGTGATGTATATCTCCAATGTTTATACTCACAAACCAGCAAGAAATATAGGCATATCCAAATCTGTGGCAGGTGCAGGTGAATGTATAAGTACTCGTTCCGGTGACCCCAAAAAACAAAAATGAAATAATGGTGCAGATGGTACTAAAAATGTATTTATAAACATAGGATATCTCCCCAAATTCGAGGCTTACATCAAACAAAGTAAAAACAGGCACATATGGTGTTATCCTGAGGAAGAAAGCAGTCGCTTTCGAAACGCGTAGAGTGGGAGTCTTATTCAGAGCGGAGCATACAGCAGAGGAGTTGCAGGAGGATCCAGCACTCACCGAGCGACGAAACCGGAAGTGACGTCAGACGCCAGTCGGAGCAGTGTAACAGCTGACCGGAGGCTGAGGCGGAGGAGTGGGGGAACGCTGCGGGACAGTGAGCCAGCTGGCTAAAGTCTTCCTACACTAATGCAGTGTGATATGGCCGTTTTTTATTGTTAGAATGTGAGTATAATATTTTATTGTTATAAAGCTATTTTATCTCGAGTGATCTGTGCTATGCCAGTTTTTCTCTCAACATTGGGGTACGTGATCCTGAGGACCTGATCCACTTTGATGACAACTGCATCATCCACTTACCTCTGACCGTTTTAGTCAACCCTGCCTATTTGACTCTTACATCTTGTAAGTAGTCAATTCATTAGAGCCAAGTCAATTGAAGGCTTTTTTCACGTTGCCATTTTTTGCTGCACTTAAATTTATTTTTGTTTCCTCCCCATGCTCCCCGTGGATTTTGTGTGTTTTGCTGTTACTGTGGGGGAAGAGTGAAGACTACCCCTTCCAGTGGGTTCCAGAGCAGGGGGTGAAACTGTATTTACTTAAATTTCATCACATTTTTCACTTATTTAAGTTTTAGATTAGTCACTTATTATCAGTGTCCACTTTTTATTTGTTTGCACCTGTGTTCACTTTACCACTATTCAATTGATCTGTGAACTGAAGCAAGAAATGTGAACAGCTATTGTGTATGTTACCATCTATGGCAGGGGTGTGCAAACTTTTCAGTATGCACCCCCCTGCCTGAGCTCCCCCCTGCTCACGCACCCTTACCTGTTCTCCGGCATCTTGAAATCATAACGTCATGTGATCCCGTGGCGTCATTTGAAGTCGCGGCACAGGAGCCGCCGGAGATCAGGTAACTTACAGAGGCCTCACGCACGCTCCCCCGGCATTTAATTTAAATGCTTTGGGGAAGAGCGCAGGACCTCTGTAAACGTCGCACCCCACCAGAAAATGTTGCGCCCCCACTTTGTGCACCCCTGATCTTTGTTATGTTACCATTTCCTGTCTGCAACTGAGCAGACACTTCTTACTTTTATCGCATCAATGTACTCTCTACTGTATGTTAAGGGCTTGTTTTATTTCTTCACAAACCATCATCATATTGTGTAGGATTTTTTTAGTGTTCCTAGAACTCCTATATCAGATAAACAATTTTTAACATTTTTTTAAAATATTTGCTATCCCCGTTTTTTCTAGGCGGCTGTTCCGGACATTAAATGCCCTTTCTATTAATTTATTTTCCCCTAAGCCTGTCACAGGTATTTTGAAATCTAATTATATCAAATCCGGTTGCTTCAGAAAATAAGTGGAATATATAATGCCAATAATACCAAATCCCTAAAAAAATTATATTCAAAGAAGCAATGAATCGTTCATACCTCAAGACAAGGAGCTACCACAGAAAATGTCACTGCGCTCACAAACGTGAAGTTTTGTTATAGTGTGTTTTAAAGCCAATGTTTTTACTCATAAGTAACAGTCATAGCCATGAATAAGTCATGACTGGTGAATTCCTCAGTTACTCCTCTGCCGTGTGGCCACATAGATACCCAGGGATATTTGTGACTGTATATGGGCACAGAATTCCCCCCTGCAATTCTGTACATAACTTAAGAAGCACCAGCATCATATATATGCAGAGTTCAGGATGAACTCATATAAGTACAGTACCACCCACTCTCACTAGCCATCCAAATTCCATAACCAACGTTCCATGTGGACACCACCATGCCCGGCCCTTCACCATTGAGTATTACTCATCCCTTAACCTCCATGAAATGACACCCCCAAACTCTGCCACCAAGCACAGGCTGAAGCACTGCCTCTCCACAATGAGAAGATACACACAAAACCCTGCCACTTAACGATAGTGTAGTGCCACCTTTCCTTCCATGAGCGGTCAAAATATCACACCAAGGTCACCTACAGGAGCACGGGCAGTAATAGTCCACCAAGTGAAAGTGGGGAAAGTGAATTTCTCTGACATAGTCCTTCCACTGATGTGACAAAGTAATTCAACAAGACTGCCAAACACCCAGCATTCCCCCATCTTTTTATTTCTATGTCAGGGACGCATTGACATTATCCATTTATGTTTTCATATGCCATAATTAAATTATTATCCATAATTAAAAAACATACAACGGAAATAGCATGTGGGCAATCGGTTCTCATTCCAGAAAAACATTAACACTGGACATTATTTCAAGGGTGGAGGTAGGGTGTTACCATTTATTCAGATCTAGGAACAGTGAAATATTTTACTTCCTCACATTTCATTTTCCCTTTGTGCTCAACCTCTGTACCTCACCTTTCTCCTGACTTAACATCATGCTCTCCTATCCCAGCCAGTTCTGATCCATCATTTAATCCTCTTTAAACACACATATTTTTGGCTTGGCTACAGGTCCTTCAAACTTGCAGTCATGCCTCTCTTTCGCTAATGGTTTCAAGGCTAAGATTATAAATAAAATGTAACTAGACTTTATCATTTTGGATGCACAGGAATTTTTTGTTTGCTTCTTTTTTGCTTACTCACTTCCAATGTGCATTAAAAATCCTTCCTTATAGAATGCAGTATAGATAAAAACAGGTCATGCATGCCTCTTACAGATTCCCAAACCCCATTCTCAAACCTCAAATCTTGATGCCTGCAGTTTAATTGTCACTTGATATGTAAAAGACTGGGCTGATCTTAGGGACTTTTTTTTTTGCGTTTACTGTTTTACTGTAAGAAACTGTTTGAAATTAAATAAATTTAATATAATATATAACGTAATCATCTTTCTGACATATATATATTTCCTAAGCTCCACGACTAACCACTCCAGGTTGAGGAACATCAGTATTACATTTGATTTAACTTGTACTTGTATTAAACTAAATGCATTACCAATTAAAAAGAATATGGACAATTTCCAAGTCACAAGCATTTGTCAATCAATAAATTATATCCATTCAGTTTGAAAAGTTTAGAAACTGAATTTATTTATTTTTATAACACTGGGTTATTTAAAGCAGTAAAACTGGAACCTCACTAAAGACTGCTTTGGTTCTGAGTTACATAGTTACATAGTTATGTAATAGATGAGGTTGAAAAAAGACAAGTTCAACCTATGCTAAATTTAGACAACAGATAGTTTATCCTATATCTACACTTCCTTATTGATCCAGAGGAAGGCAAAAAAAACAGAGTCATATCATTCAATGATATCTCATAAGGGGAAACATAAATTCCTGCCTGCCAATTGGCAATCAGGTTATTCACTGGATCAACATTCTTGACATGTTTACTTATTTGGTATATCCCTTTATACCTTTCCTTTCTAAAAAAAAGATGTCCAACCTTTTTTTGAACAAATCTATTGTATCTGCTATCACAGTCTCCATGGGTAATAAATTCCATATTTTAACTGCCCTTACTGTAAAAAACCCTTTCCTGTGTTTCTGGTGAAATCTCCTTTCCTCCAATTGAAAGGGATGACCTCATGTCCTTTGTACTGCCCGTGGGATGAATAATTCTTTTGAAAGCTCCTTGTACTGTCCCCAAATATATTTGTATATAGTTATCATATCCCCTCTTAGACACCTATTTCCTAATGTAAACAAATCTAATTTAGCTAGCCTCTCCTCATAAGTTAAATTGTCCATCCCCTTTATTAATTTGGTGGGTCTTCTCTGCACTCTCATTCCATAATGTATTTTCTAAGGAGTGGTGCCCACAATTGTACTCCATATTCAAGGTGTGGTCTTACTAATGCTTTATAAAGGGGCATGATTATGTTTACTTCTTTCCATCCATTGCCCGTTTAATGCAAGATAAGATCTTGTTTGCCTTTGCAGCTACTGCATGACTTTGGGCACTATTGCTTTTCGAGGGAGCTACAGAGTATTTTGGACTCCCCTTGGGGGTTCCAAATATTCTATCATCACAGACTTAGAAGAGGAAATATCAAGATACCCCTACGGGAGGACACTCACATTAGTCCGTGTGAGTGATAGATATTAATTTGCATATCTTCCACCACTTCCCTATATTTCAGTTTATATTTGTACACTCGTCATATTGATCTAATTGCTTTTTTCTGTGAGGGAGACCTCTAAAAGGAAGAAGCAAAGTTTGAAGCGAGAAGCAGGAAAACATTCCCAAACCAGTGTGAGACGACTACAAGCAGAGAAGAAAATCACACCACAAGGAAGAGCCGGAAGAAAAGACACCTTGATGTACTGTACCAGCACTTACACAAGGCTGTGTAAGTGATATATATATATATATATACACAGTGCTCGACAAATAATGATAACCTGTCGCCCGTTGCGAGTGGATTTAGGCAGCTGGCGACCCATGCTGCAGCTCAATGAATTCCCCTGCTCGTGCCAAAATTTTTTTAAATTAATAAATAAATAATCCCCCTCCCTGATTGGGTTAAAAAAAAAGTTTTAAAAAATGGCGGCAAATCCTGTGGTCCCGGCGCGCGTGCACAGGGCAAGCAGAGTGTCCTGCCATTTGCGCTGCCTGTTCCCCCCAGCAACCCAGAATCCCCC